>NW_027189323.1:50000-294420 GCF_040958095.1 Procambarus clarkii | reverse complement strand
ACAACGATAACGACCATCACCGACAACTACTACTAATAGTAGCAACAATCACCAGAAAGATAACAACGAAATTCATGGTAATTCCGTAACGCAAGCTGTGTGTGAACCAGGAATGTTTAGGTTGATGGTTACTCAAGGTAAGCAATGAGTCGGACATGGCTCATCTGCTTGGCATCATGGCAATGATTAATAAAGCTTCAACTTCACTACCTGATGTGTGCTTGCTGTGTGTTTGGTGCGGTGTTGTGATGTTTTGTTTTATTTTTCTTTTGTTTTCTTATGTTTTTGATGTCGGCCCTTCAGGCCGGTGTTTAGTGACTTTGTATGGTTGTGTATTAATTTGTTTGTTTCTTGATGTACTTTGTTGTTGCATTCTTGGTCCTTCAGGCTAGTTGTTGTGTTTATGCCTGTTTTGTTTTCAGGTGTGCGTGTTTATTGTTATTGTTTATTTTGGCCTCGCCTTTTGTTTACGGGGCGGATGGCTTGGTGTGTGTTTTCTTATTAATGTATTGATTTTATGTTGCTTTACCTGTTGTACGTGTTTGGACAGTCTTGTGTTTGCACTGTTCTGTTTCCTGCTATGCCTCTTGTTGTATGTTTTGTTTTTCTGGAGGTATTGTTTTGTACTGTGATTGTTGGATTGCCATTGTATTCTGTTTTGTGCTTTGATGTATGCTGTATTTTTCATGTTTTTCTTGTGTATGTGTTGTTACGGTGCCCTCTCCTATTTCTTTCGTTTGCCGGCTTAAAGAGTCATATCAGCTCTCCCTACTGATTCTCTGAGGTTCAGGAGTCTAATGATATATGTGGCGACCAGACCGGCTGCCATTTAATGGAAGGAGGTTATATTATAAGTTGTAAATAGAGGAAAATTGGCGCCCTGTTATAAATGAAACAGTATCCCCTACGGCAGATATGACCTTTTGGAAGGGAGACAAGCCGATCGCGGATTGGCCGACGTAGGTCGCGGGCGACGAATCAGGGCCCGCCATGACGTCACCGAGTGCCCCGGGCGGCGCCAACGTCAGAGTTGTACTGACCGTGGAAGCGACAGGACGCGCCTCGGTCTGCTCTCAAAGATTGGAGGCTCTGCAAGCCTTGTTCAGTGGATTGAGCTGGCCTTCGCTGCCCCTCACAGTCATTGGAGACCCTGCGCTTCTGGAAGCCAAAGAGGAACCAAGTTCAGTGAGCAGAGAAGTGCCAAACTTGGAAAATAGTCGGCGACGACGCTGGGCGGCGCCGCTGGCTGGACGTTGAGGTCTGGAAGGTGGGCGAGCAAGCTAGCTGTGACTGGGGTTCACATCCACTGAGGATCTGGGAAGGACGACACAGTGCCTAGGACAAGGAGCGATGCCCTGTGGGAGAGGCGAGTGTGGGGAAAAATAGTGATTAGCTCAGCGCCCATCGATGAACCAGGATTGGGGCAGCTGAATCTCAGAGATTGGAACGGCGACGACGCGAAGGCTTCACGACACCTGAGGACCTGTGGAACGCCCTGGATCGTCGAGGATCGACCCAAGGAAGCGTGGGAACCTCACACCATCGAGGGACAGGCGTCGTGAGCCAGGAGTGTAAGGTAGATCATTTTTCCTCCCATTACCCCTTGTATGAGTAGGCTAGTTAGGCCACAATATTTACTCGTGTATGTGGCAGCAAGACTTTATTACTTTAATAGTAGAGTAGGCTGCAAGGCAGCTTGTGTCCAGGACTGTCAGAGAGGACAGTGTGTATGGATGGCAGGACAGTGAAGAAGAGGTGCCGACGTGGTGAAGAGGCCCTCCTGTGAGAGTGTGAGACTCCTGTCTTCCTGCCCAAGTGAAGGAGTGTTGGAGGTCGTGAAGAAGAGGCTGACGATCTCCAGACTCATTATCCATATTCCATATTCATGTATTACTTGTGATTGTGTGTGTGCGTTCATGTAATTTGCGTCAGTAAATCCACACATTTTATTACTGTGTTTGAGTGTGCCTCCATTTGTGATATTTCTCTATGAGCATACATTTCTGGCTACAAACGATATATGATACACCCACTGAACTGCATTGCTGGGGTGCAGATATAATAACCCAGCTGGCGACCTTGCTAAGAGGAAGATAGAGAAGACAGGCGGGAAAGGAGTTCCTGCAAACTTATTTTTGTCTGGCAGGCAAGACTCAGGGAGGTTATGGTTATAGGTAAGCCTGAGTCTTCCTTCACTCCCCCACGGGTCTAGGCCGGAACTGTTAACAGCAGTTTCCCCGTGGTTGACTGAAGGGCTTCCAGGGTGAGTCAGTGGCACCCCTTTGTGGTGGAAGCAAAGACCTGCGGAGGTGGGCGTTGTTGGTCCTTCTTGTGTGACCAAGGAGACTCCGGTGAATCCAGGGAAGTCGGAGGGGCTGAGTATTTGGGCCTTTTTGAGCCCCTAGCAGCCGAGTGTTAGCAGAGCCCCGGACCGCCCACCCCCACGTGACAAGGGAACTGGCGACCTTGCCAGGATTCGAACCCCAGTAGCCAAGGACTGGGAACCTCGCCAGGAAGCGTGGAGCAAGCTACAGTGTGGACCAAATTTCAAGACAAGTGTTGCCAGGGTACTAATACAGTGTGGCCAGTGAATTCGGTGGTACTGTTACTCAACCGGCTAAGGGACTGAAACGGTGAAATTAGTGCCTACTAACTTGTCTGTGCTGTCGTGTATGCTCAATGATATAGAGATGGAGGAGGACAAAGTAAAGAAATTTATTGACACAAGGGACGAGAGAATTTGGAAGAGTGTACCAAGGCCCAGCTCCAACAAGTGGCAAACCACTTTGGGATCAGGTTGAGGACGACTAAGGTAGCGGAGCGAAGGATAGAGATCATGGCACAGCTCACAGCTCGAGAGGAAGCGACAGGAGAGCCGTCGCAAGGTGAACCGTCCCGACTAGGGCCTCCCCAAGCGCCTACCAGTGTGGAGAGAATTCACAGTGAACATGGGAGCAGTGGAAGGTCCAGCTGTAGTAAGAGGAGCCTGCAACTGGAAATAATGAAGATGCAACTGGAAGCCCAGCTGCGACGAGAGGAGAGAGAAGCGCAAATGCAGCGAGAGGAACGTGCGGCTGAGCTGCAGCGAGAGGAACGTGCAGCTGAGCTGCAGCGAGAGGAACGTGCAGCTGAGCTGCAGCGAGAGGAACGTGCAGCTGAGCTGCAGCGAGAGGAACGTGCAGCTGAGCTGCAGCGAGGTGAGCGAGAAGCACGGCTGCAGCTGCAGCGAGAAGAAGGAGAGAGACAACTGCGACTGGAGGAGATAAAGGCAAAGAAAGAAGTCGAATTGCGTCGCGTTGAACGTGGTCTGCCCTCACTACCTGCACGGCGGGATGACCTCAAGGTAAGGAACGTGACTTACCTACGTTCGAACCACAAGAAGCTGAGGCGTTCTTCGAACACTTTGAACGGATAGCGACTCTGAAGGAGTGGCCGGAAGATGATTGGGCTGCTCTGGTCCAGGGCAGGTTGACTGGTGGGGCCCGGAAGCCTATAACATGCTGGACCTAGAGGAGTGTACTAATTATGACGCGATTAAGAATGCGGTTCTCCACTCATTCCGGCTGACTCCGGAGATGTACCGGAAGCGGTTCAGAGAGTGTACAAGAGCGTCGGGAAGACTTACGCCGAGACCGCCAGGGATATGGAACGGAAATTCCTACGATGGTTGAAGGCGGAGGAAGCGGAGTCGGTGGATGATGTTAAACGACTGATAGTGATGGAGAAGTTCATGTCGGTGCTCCATCCTGAGTGCGAGTAAGGGTGAGAGAAGCAGGTATTAAGGACCTGAAGGCTGCAGCGGATCGAGCCGACATGCTGGAGGAGGCACTACATATCAGTAGGGAGGGGCCGCCCAGACACTCGCCTTACCCAAGGTCGGGAGGGAACTTTAGGAGTTCAGGAGGAGCGAGGACAAGTGGGGACTCTCCCATGAGTAGTGTGCCCGATGAAGTGACGCGGTTCAAGAGCTCAGAGACGCGGGGAGGAAGCCCCAAGCTGTGAGCAATGGACCTAACTCGGAAGCGAGTGCTGCAGTCCCGGACACGACGACAGGGAGTCCAAGGAGGACCCAGGGGACGTCTGCAAGTGGTACCGCCAGAGTGACTGGCGAGTGGCCGCCCAGGAGAGGCAGCCGATGCTACAACTGTGGCGTAAGAGGACATTATGCCCGCGAGTGTGAGGAGCACCAAAGGAATGTAGGATTAATGTTGGAAGAGGAGAGAGTGTTTGTTCACACCCCATATTATAGTGGACCCAACGTGAATGGTTGGGAAATGAAGTTGGGTGAACATCCCTTCGTTTTCGGGGCCAACGTGAAGTTTGGAAAGTCAGACCCAGTGGAGGTTGCCGTGCTTCGAGATACGGGTGCTGACATAAGTATGGTGACCAGGAGTATTCTCCCCAAGGAATTTAATGATTCACCTGTGGGAGTGGTGAGGATACGCAGTGTGGGGGAGGAATACAGGTTGCCACTTCACGAAGTACAGCTGATTGCCGACTGCGGAGTCGAGAAAGCTATAGTAGCTGTAGCCCCTAAGTTACCCCTAGAGCATGTACAGATGGTGCTGGGTAATGACCTCGGAGGAGGCAGGATACAACCTGATTGGGCCAGGAGTGCCTATGTTTCAAGCAGCGGTACAACCCTGCCAGGTGAGGTATCCGTCGCTCCAAATAATAGTGAGGAAGCCGACTTCGACAGGGAAAACGTCGCCAGAGACGACGACAACGAAGGCGAGAGTGCAGAGAGGTCGTCGGAGGTTGTGGAAAAACCCCGACGGGGACCTCCGACTAAGCCTGATGATGCGTGTGGAGGAGTGGCGAGGAGCAGCTGTACAAACGCCTGGGGCGGTGAAGAGGCTGCAGACCGCACTCACCCTCTATACAGAAACGTGAATAAAGTAAGCTCAGTGGATGAGCGAACGGCGGTGAAGGGCAGAGTGGAGGAACCACGACGCAGTGCACCCTATGCCGGCCAGATGAACAGTGGTAGGTGCAAGATGAACCACCGTGGTGAGGTGAGCCACAGGGAGGTGGAAGAGCCCAACCACGAACCGAAGAAGACGTCTGCAGGGAAGAGAATCTCATGGAGGAGTGAAGATGTTCGTCGGGAACGAAGGAGCGAGTGGTATGGGAAAGGCAATACGAAGAAAGCAGGGAATAGGTACACCCAGGGTAGGCGCCAGCCTAACCAGAGGGGCATTGGGCCATCGCAAAGCCTAGTGTGGAAGAGAGGAAGCTGCTGGATGGAGTACAGGTTACAAGTGCCACTGTGAGGAGACAACGCACCTACGGGAGAAGAGGAACCGAGAAGAGAGAAGATTGGCGAAGAAGAGATCATGAGAGGAAACATGGAGTACCTGTAGGACGCAGTGGAAATGCAAGACTATCTCGGAGTGCACGACGCGGTGGAGGCGCTGCATGCACTGAATCTTACAGTGGTAACGAGCCATGGGAGTACACTCGTAGCCACGGAGAGGGGATTTCTCGTAGATGTTCAGGGAACACCCATCACACCCGGTACTATGCGAGGTGGAGATACAATGAGGCAAGTGACTGGCAAAGTGGTACGAGCCACGTCACCAACTGGAGGAGTGACACTTCAGGAACGGAGGGAGCAAGAGTATAGATTGCCCTCTTGAGTGCTGCTCTTCCGATATGACTCTTATTTTAAGGGAGGGGTATGTTACGGTGCCCTCTCCTATTTCTTTCGGTTTGCCGGCTTAAAGAGTCATATCAGCTCTCCCTACTGATTCTCTGAGGTTCAGGGAGTCTAATGATATATGTGGCGGACCAGACCGGCTGCCATTTAATGGAAGGAGGTTATATTATAAGTTGTAAATAGAGGAAAATTGGCGCCTGTTATAAAATGAAACAGTATCCCCTACGCAGATATGACCTTTTGGAAGGGAGACAAGCCGATCGCGGATTGGCCGACGTAGGTCGCGGGCGACGAATCAGGGCCCGCCATGACGTCACCGAGTGCCCCGGGCGGCGCCAACGTCAGAGTTGTACTGACCGTGGAAGCGACAGACGCGCCTCGGTCTGCTCTCAAAAATTTGAGGCTCTGCAAGCCTTGTTCAGTGGATTGAGCTGGCCTTCGCTGCCCCTCACAGTCATTGGAGACCCTGCGCTTCTGGGAAGCCAAAGAGGAACCAAGTTCAGTGAGCAGAGAAGTGCCAAACTTGGAAAATAGTCGGCGACGACGCTGGGCGGCGCCGCTGGCTGGACGTTGAGGTCTGGAAGGTGGGCGAGCAAGCTAGCTGTGACTGGGGTCACATCCACTGAGGATCTGGGAAGGACGACACAGTGCCTAGGACAAGGAGCGACGCCCTGTGGGAGAGGCGAGTGTGGGGAAAAATAGTGATTAGCTCAGCGCCCATCGATGAACCAGGATTGGGGCAGCTGAATCTCAGAGATTGGAACGGCGACGACGCGAAGGCTTCACGACACCTGAGGACCTGTGGAACGCCCTGGATCGTCGAGGATCGACCCAAGGAAGCGTGGGAACCTCACACCATCGAGGGACAGGCGTCGTGAGCCAGGAGTGTAAGGTAGATCATTTTTCCCTCCCATTACCCCTTGTATGAGTAGGCTAGTTAGGCCACAATATTTACTCGTGTATGTGGCAGCAAGACTTTATTACTTTAATAGTAGAGTAGGCTGCAAGGCAGCTTGTGTCCAGGACTGTCAGAGAGGACAGTGTGTATGGATGGCAGGACAGTGAAGAAGAGGTGCCGACGTGGTGAAGAGGCCCTCCTGTGAGAGTGTGAGACTCCTGTCTTCCTGCCCAAGTGAAGGAGTGTTGGAGGTCGTGGAAGAAGAGGCTGACGATCTCCAGACTCATTATCCATATTCCATATTCATGTATTACTTGTGATTGTGTGTGTGCGTTCATGTAATTTGCGTCAGTAAATCCACACATTTTATTACTGTGTTTGAGTGTGCCTCCATTTGTGATATTTCTCTATGAGCATACATTTCTGGCTACAAACGATATATGATACACCCACTGAACTGCATTGCTGGGGTGCAGATATAATAACCCAGCTGGCGACCTTGCTAAGAGGAAGATAGAGAAGACAGGCGGGAAAGGAGTTCCTGCAAACTTTTTTTTGTCTGGCAGGCAAGACTCAGGGAGGTTATGGTTATAGGTAAGCCTGAGTCTTCCTTCACTCCCCCACGGGTCTAGGCCGGAACTGTTAACAGCAGTTTCCCCGTGGTTGACTGAAGGGCTTCCAGGGTGAGTCAGTGGCACCCCTTTGTGGTGGAAGCAAAGACCTGCGGAGGTGGGCGTTGTTGGTCCTTCTTGTGTGACCAAGGAGACTCCGGTGAATCCAGGGAGTCGGAGGGGCTGAGTATTTGGGCCTTTTGAGCCCCTAGCAGCCGAGTGTTAGCAGAGCCCCGGACCGCCCACCCCCACGTGACAGTGTTTGTTGTGTGCTATGCTGTCGGCCCTTCTGGCCGGTGGTCTATTGTTTTCCTTTATGTATTCTGTATTTTTATTGTATTTAATTTGGCATGCTCTGCATGTAAAAAAAAAAAAAAAAAAAAAAAAAAAAAAAAAACTTCACTACCTGACAGCTTGACATACTACCCGGGAGTATCAGTAGACCTGGAGAGAAATGCAAGTGTAGCGTAAAGTTAAGGAATGCAATTTCATTTACAGAGACACAAGCGGGTGCTCTATTTTTGGAACATAAATATTATCCACATATAAGGCTCTATAAATGCTTATGCTTTACATCTGCATCTCGTTATCACACACGCTGGTTCAAAAACTGCCCCTGAACCTTGCAACAAAAGCACCCACCACAAAGAAAAGCATAGCCATTAAATACATGTAAGTTGATTGAAAGACATTAGAATAACGGGTAATAACAATGCAGATGAGTCTTCACAGAGTGCAACTAATAGATGGAAATTTATCCATCAACATACTACGTAGTTATACTCAGGCTTAGTAAACAATTAATCAAGAATGCAGGTGTTCGGTTTCCATAACATAGCAACTGCCAAAGAGGATCTGCGGGATGGTACAACAATTCGACCATTTATGAGCTATCTTTTTGGCTGAACAGGCGGAATATACTTGGAGTTATTAATGCAATACATCGCAGTAGACTTGGACATACATGTACAAAGGAACCAAACACACGGATTCCAGGTATTTTTTTATTATTATATTTGACCACATTCGTGGTAATATATTTACAACGATAACCAACATAAATAAATTTCAGAGTAAGAAATTAAATGTCAGCATTGTTGGGAAATGGTGACATACCACTTGGCCATTAACGGAATACAGAGCTACAAATGACATTAGCGTTAAACGTGATATATGGCTACCCTGAAGAACTTGTTCACAGTGGATAATATCTTAATGATGCTTTTCTTAATCTTAACAATTTATTAAGAAATTTTATCACAATGAAACGTTGTGCAAGGGACACTTACTATGTACACATCCGCCGCTTAGGTAATACTAACATGAACACAGAGTGAGCGCCAGGGGGCGATGCACCACATCTACTTGCAGAAGAGGAGCATCAGGTTCTTTATTCCCTCTTCAAACACCTTTCATTGTGGGGTCACTGCCAGCTCCGCTGACCCCAAGTGCGGGTTGTAAACCTTCCCATCTGGGAAAGGTATATGCGGCGGACTACGGGTTTTCCCTCTACTAGGCAATCAGGGAAAATCCAACGACCCTGTTGAAGAGTCGTGCCAAAATTTACAAACTATACTACGAGATTTTAGGAAGTCCCGTTGAAACGGAGCAAATTTTCCTCGTTGTTGTGGTGCTAATGGCCTCGTTGTTCCAGCGATAGACTATTTTTTATTAATTCACATCACATCTATCAAGCTTTATTACTAAGACAGATTAAAAAAATCACTGAACAGAAACCTGAACAAATAAGATGTATACTTAATAATCCATAACTGTTCGTCTTTTATATCCAGAAGTAAGAAATATAGAAATATAACAATATACATATTAGAATAGAAATATAACAATATACATATTAGAATAGAAATATAACAATATACATATTAGAATAGAAATATAACAATATACATATTAGAATAGAAATATAACAATATACATATTAGAATAGAAATATAACAATATACATATTAGAATAGAAATATAAGCCACACATCCCAATAATAAGAATATGCAGATTAAGGTTGGAATTATACAGACCAATTTAACGAGAGAAAATTCTAAAATTTGCGTGAGTTGAGCTAAAAAGTAATGTATTGCTTCAGTAAATGGTGTTGGCGGGCTTGCTGTGGCGGGGAATGGCGAGAGGGAGAGATTAACCGACACACACACTGCTACAAGAGTTGATGTTTAAATTATAATACTCTAAGCTTTTGTATCTTAAATAATAAATATATGCCATCTCTTTGCGACAGTAGTTCCTTAATGATCTCTAGTCTCCAGCTAAGGGGTATCCCTGCTTTCCCTAATAAACTATTTATTTTATTGGAGCTTTTAAACCTGTTACTTTATAATATACATCATTAATTATTAAGTCACTGTTCAGGTAAAGTTTGTGGGACCAGTGATAAATGAATACTTTGAAAAACAGCTAATTATGTTTGCTTCAAGGGTAAGTTCCTTTAGACAAATGCATATCATTATTTGATAAATTTTTGTCTAACAATTTCAGGTGTAGTCAATAGGTCGGGCAGGAAATTTCACGAAGTGCATGGCTGGATTTCTAGGATACGTATTGAACGTTTCTTTCTACTTTACCTTATCATGGTTCGCATTGTGCAAGTCCGACAGTTCACATACATTCTAGCTAAGATATTGTTTAATAACTGAAATATCAACCAGTCATCATGATTACAAAATTTCCTTACTATGGCATTTCTCGCGTTTCAGGTCTCCGGAAACATATAAAATAGAAAAATTGGCTCTCTAAGGATGTAATCTGCTTCAGCTAGACGCGTTTATGAAAATTTTACTACACACATTGTGCCTAAAATTTTAATTTTAGATAAAACGAGACAGGGAAGTTAAAGGCAATTACACCACCTTGCACTTGGTGGACAGAACTGAACGTGAGCTTGTGTTCAGCACCATATCCTTTCCTTCTATCACTAAACATTATCAAAACATTTTGGTTAGTACCAAGAAAACCAGAAAATCAGCATTATATAAAACATAATCATAGCACTGCCTCTGTGACAGCCAGATCTCCTGGCTGATAACTCTTTCAACAATGGATCAGGGTAGACTGGAAGAAAATGAGGACAAAAAGAGCACCTTGTTTCACTTCATTTTGAAATAAGAAATGTTCATAAAAGACGTTTGGTACCAAGCTCCTATACTCTTTCTAGCTTTACGGTATGTTTCTTCAGGTGAAAGTAAGCTAAAGAAGAAAGAAACGTTCAATACTTATCCTTGAAATCCAGCAATGCACTTCGCGAAATTTCCAGCCCTACCTATTGACTACACCTGCAATTGTTTAGAAAAAATTGTCTAACAATTTCTATGTCGATGGGTACATTTCCATCTATTACTGTACCACATTCCTGCTCCAGTACCCTTTGTGCCACATATCCGCTCCAGTAACCTCTGTACCACATACCTGCTCTAGTAACCCCTGTACCACATACCTGTTCCAGTAACCCCTGTACCACATACCTGCTCCAGTAACCCCTGTACCACATACCTGCTCCAGTACCCCCTGTACCACATACCTGCTCCAGTAACCCCTGTACCACATACCTGCTCCAGTAACCCATGTACCACATACCTGCTCCAGTAACCCATGTACCACATACCTGCTCCAGTATCCCCTGTACCACATACCTGCTCCAGTAACCCCTGTACCACGTACCTGCTCCAGTAACCCATGTACCACATACCTGCTCCAGTACCCGCTATATCACATACCTGCTCCAGTACCCTTGAACCACATACCTGCTCCAGTAACTCCTGTACCACATACCTGCTCCAGTAACCCCTGTACCACATACCTGCTTGAAAACCAGCTGTACCACATACCTGTTCCAGTAACCCCTGTACCCCATACCTGCTTCAGAACCAGCTGTACCACATACCAGCTTCAATATTTCGCTCATCTCTCCTCTATTTAATCTAACACTCATATAATAATTTTTCACAATGTTTATCATCAGTCTATTTTCAGCTTCCATCATCATATGTACTCCATCCCTCCCATCACCTCCCAGAGTGTGCCTCTACTCTCCATCCCAAATCTCCATCATACATCATATCTCCCCGTAAGTTCTCATTCCTCATGCTCTCTCAACCAGGTAATTTTAATTTCGTATAAGGCCTGGATAATGTAAGAGGTTTTCCAACTCCTTCGTCATCTTGTGAGATGTATGTTTAGGCAGCTGGAGAAGTGGGAGAGAGATGGAGGGGTTTTAGGGATGGGGGAAGGGGTAGGAAGGTGCATGGGATGGGGGGTAGTAGGAGATGTTCGTTGTTGTGATGTTCGTTCTTGTGGTGTTCGTTGTTGTAGTGTTCGTTGTTGAAATTTTCGTTGTTGTGGTGCTCGTTGTTGTAGTATTCATTGTTGTAGTGCTCGAAGTTGAGATGTTCATTGTTGAGACGTTCGTTGTTGGAATGTTCGATGTTGAGATGTTCGTTGTTGTGGTGTTTGTTTTTGAGATGTTCGTAGTTGTAGTGTTCGTAGTTGTAGTGTTCGTTGTTATAGTGTTCGTTGTTGTAGTGTTCGTTGTTATAGTGTTCGTTGTTGTAGTGTTCGTTGTTGTGGTGTTCGTTGTTGTAGTGTTCGTTGTAGATATGTTCGTTGTTGAGATGTTCGTTGTTTTGAGGGTCGTTCTTGTGGTGTTCGTTGTTATAGTGTTCGTTGTTGAGATGTTCTTTGTTGTGGTGTTCGTTGTTGTAGTGTTCATTGTTGTAGTGTTCGTTGTTGAGATGTTCGTTGTTCGTGGTTGTAAAGTTCTTTGTTGTGGAGTTCGTTGTTGTGGTGTTCGTTGTTGTAGTGTTCGTTGTAGAGATGTTTGTTGTTGTGATGGTCGTTCTTGTGGTGTTCGTTGTTGAGATGTTCGTTGTTGTGGTGCTCGTTGTTGTAGTGTTCATTGTTGTATTGTTCGTTGTTGTAAAGTTCGTTGTTGTAGTGTTTGTTGTTGAGATGTTCGTTGTTGAGTTGTGCGTTGTTGAGATGTTCGTTGTTGAGATGTTCGTTGTTGTGGTGTTCGTTGTTGTGATGTTCGTTGTTGTGGTGTTCGTGGTTGTGATGTTCGTTGTTGTAGTGTTCGTTGTTGTAGTGTTCGTTGTTGAGATATTCGTTGTTGAGATGTTCGTTGTTGAGATGTTCGTTGTTGTGGTGTTCAGTGATGTGGTGTTCGTTGTTGTAGTGTTCGTTGTTGAGATGTTCGTTGTTGTGGTGTTCGTTGTTGTAGTGTTCATTGCTGTAGTGTTCGTTGTTGTAGTGTTCGTTGTTGAAGTGTTCGTTGTTGTAGTTTTCGTTGTTGTGGTGTTCGTTGTTGAGATGTTCGTTTTTGTAGTGTTCGTTGTTGTAGTGTTCGTTGTTGTAGTGTTCGTTGTTGTAGTGTTCGTTGTTTTAGTGTGCGTTGTTGTGTGCGTTGTTGTGGTGTTCGTTGTTGAGATGTTCGTTGTTGTAGTGTTCGTTGTTGTGGTGTTCGTTGTTGAGATGTTCGTTGTTGTAGTGTTCGTTGTTGTAGTGTTCGTTGATGTAGTGTTCGTTGTTGTGGTGTTCGTTGTTGAGATTATTCGTTGTTTTGGTGTTCGTTGTTGTAGTGTTCTTTGTTATGGTGTTTGTTGTTATGGTGTTCGTTGTTGTTGTTTTGTTCGAGGTTGTGGTGTTCGTTGTTGTGATGGTCGTTCTTGTGGTGTTAGTTGTTATAGTGTTCGTTGTTGAGATGTTCGTTGTTGTGGTGTTCGTTGTTGTAGTGTTCATTGCTGTAGTGTTCGTTGTTGTAGTGTTCGTTGTTGAAGTGTTCGTTGTTGTAGTTTTCGTTGTTGTGGTGTTCGTTGTTGAGATGTTCGTTTTTGTAGTGTTCGTTGTTGTAGTGTTCGTTGTTGTAGTGTTCGTTGTTGTAGTGTTCGTTGTTTTAGTGTGCGTTGTTGTGTGCGTTGTTGTGGTGTTCGTTGTTGAGATGTTCGTTGTTGTAGTGTTCGTTGTTGTGGTGTTCGTTGTTGAGATGTTCGTTGTTGTAGTGTTCGTTGTTGTAGTGTTCGTTGATGTAGTGTTCGTTGTTGTGGTGTTCGTTGTTGAGATTATTCGTTGTTTTGGTGTTCGTTGTTGTAGTGTTCTTTGTTATGGTGTTTGTTGTTATGGTGTTCGTTGTTGTTGTTTTGTTCGAGGTTGTGGTGTTCGTTGTTGTGATGTTCGTTGTTGTAGTGTTCGTTGTTGCAGTATTCGTTTTTGTGGTGTTCGTTGTTGTGGTGTTCGTTTTGTAGTGTTCGTTGTTGTGGTGTTCGTTGTTGATGTGTTCGTTGTTGTGATGTTCGTTCTTGAGATGTTCGTTATTGTGGTGTTCGTTGTTGTGGTGTTCGTTGTTGTAGTATTCGTTGTTGAAGTGTTCGTTGTTGTAGTGTTCGTTGTTTTAGTGTTCGTTTTTGTGGTGTTCGTCGTTGTAGTGTTCGTTGTTGTAGTGTTCGTTGTTGTAGTGTTCGTTGTTGTTGTGTTCGTTGTTGTTGTGTTCGTTGTTGTAGTGTTCGTTGTTGAGATGTTCATTGTTGTGGTGTTCGTTGTTGTGGTGTTCGTTGTTGTGGTGTTCGTTGTTGTAGTGTTCGTTGTTGTGGTGTTCGTTGTTGTGGTGTTCGTTGTTGAAGTGTTCGTTGTTGTGGTGTTTGTTGTTGTAGTGTTCGTTATTGTAGTGTTCGTTGTTATGGTGTTCGTTGTTATGGTGTTCGTTGTTGTGGTGTTCATTGTTGTAATGTTCGTTGTTGTAGTATTTGTTGTTGTAGTGTTCGTTGTTGTAGTGTATGTTGTTGTAGTGTTCGTTGTTGTAGTGTTCCTTGTTGTAATGTCCGTTGTTGTGGAGTTTATTCTTATAACCTTCGTTGTTGTAGTGTTCGTTGTTCTAATGTTCGTTGTTGTGGTGTTCGTTGTTGTAGCGTTCGTTGTTGTAGTGTTTGTTGTTGTAGTGATCGTTATTGTGGTGTTCGTTGTTGTAATGTTAGTTGTTGTAGTGTTCATTGTTGTAAATTTCGTTGTTGTGGTGTTCGTTGCTGTAGTGTTTGTTGTTGTGGTGTTCGTTGTTGTGGTGTTCGTTGTTGTAGTGTTCGTTGTTGAAGTGTTCGTTGTTGTTTTCTTCGTTGTTGTTGTGTTCATTGTTGTAATGTTCGTTGTTGTAGTGTTAATTAGTGTTCGTTGTTGTGGTGTTCGTTGTTGTAATGGTCGTTTTTATGATGTTTGTTGTTGTAATGTTCGTTGTTGTGGTGTTCGTGGTTGTAAAGTTTGTTGTTGTGGAGTTCGTTGTTGTGGTGTTCTTTGTTGTAGTGTTCGTTGTTGTGGTGTTCGTTGTTTTAGTGTTCATTGTTGTACTGTTCGTTGATGAGATGTTCATTGTTGAGACGTTCGTTGTTGAGATGTTCGTTGTTGAGATGTTCGTTGTTGTGGTGTTCGTTGTTGTGAGTTCGTTGTTGTGGTGTTCGTTGTTGTAATGGTCATTTTTATGATGTTCGTTGTTGTAGTGTTCGGTGTTGTAGTGTTCGTTGTTGAGATGTTCGTTGTTGTAGTGTTCTTTATTGTAGTGTTCGTTGTTGTAGTGTTCGTTTTTGTAGTGTTCGTTGTTGTAGTGTTCGGTGTTGTAGTGTTCGTTGTTGAGATGTTCGTTGTTGTGGTGTTCGTTGTTGCAGTGTTCGTTGTTGAGATGTTCGTTGTTGTGGTGTTTGTTGTTGTAGTGTTCGTTGTTGTAGTGTACGTTGTTGTAGTGTTCGTTGTTTTAGTGCTCATTGATGAGACGTACGTTGTTGGAATGTTCGTTGTTGAGATGTTCGTTGTTGTGGTGTTTGTTTTTGAGAGGTTCGTAGTTGTAGTGTTCGTAGAGTTAGTGTTCGTTGTTGTAGTGTTCGTTGTTCTGATTTTCGTTGTTGTAGTGTTCATGATTGTGGTATTCGTTGTTGTGGTGTTCATTGTTGTAGTGTTCGTTGTTGCAGAGTTCGTTGTAGATATGTTCGTTGTTTTGAGGGACGTTTTTGTGGTGTTCGTTTTTATAGTGTTCGTTGTTGAGATGTTCTATGTTGTGGTGTTCGTTGTTGTAGTGTTCATTGTTGTAGTGTTCGTTGTTGAGATGTTCGTTGTTCGTGGTTGTAAAGTTCGTTGTTGTGGAGTTCGTTGTTGTGGTGTTCGTTGTTGTAGTGTTCGTTGTAGAGATGTTTGTTGTTGTGATGGTCGTTCTTGTGGTGTTCGTTGTTATAGTGTTCATTGTTGAGATGTTCGTTGTTGTGGTGCTCGTTGTTGTAGTGTTCATTGTTGTATTGTTCGTTGTTGAGTTGTTCGTTGTTGTATTGTTCGTTGTTGAGTTGTTCGTTGTTTAGACGTTCGTTGTTGAGATGTTTGGTGTTGAGATGTTCGTTGATGTGGTGTTCGTTGTTGTGATGTTCGTTGTTGTGGTGTTCGTTGTTGTAGTGTTCGTTTTTGAGAGGTTCGTTGTTGAGATGTTCGTTGTTGAGATATTCGATGTTATAAAGTTCGTTGTTGTGGTGTTTGTTGTTGAGATGTTCGTTGTTGAGTTGTTCGTTGTTGAGATGTTCGTTGTTGAGATGTTCGTTGTTGTGGTGTTCGTTGGGTTTATGTTCGTTGTTGTGGTGTTCGTGGTTGTGATGTTCGTTGTTGTGGTGTTCGTTGTTGTAGTGTTCGTTGTTGAGATGTTCGTTGTTGAGATGTTCGTTGTTGAGATGTTCGTTGTTGTGGTGTTCAGTGATGTGGTGTTCGTTGTTGTAGTGTTCGTTGTTGAGATGTTCGTTGTTGAGATGTTCGTTGTTGTGATGGTCGTTCTTGTGGTGTTAGTTGTTATAGTGTTCGTTGTTGAGATGTTCGTTGTTGTGGTGTTCGTTGTTGTAGTGTTCATTGTTGTAGTGTTCGTTGTTGAGATGTTCGTTGTTAAGATGTTCGTTGTTATGGTGTTCGTTGATGTGGTGTTCGTTGTTGTAGTGTTCGTTGTTGTAGTGTTCGTTGTTGTAGTGTTCGTTGTTGTGGTGTTCGTTGTTGAGATGTTCGTTTTTGTAGTGTTCGTTGTTGTAGTGTTCGTTGTTGTAGTGTTCATTGTTGTAGTGTTCGTTGTTTTAGTGTGCGTTGTTGTGGTGTGCGTTGTTGTGGTGTTCGTTTTGAGATGTTCGTTGTTGTAGTGTTCGTTGTTGTGGTGTTCGTTATTGAGATGTTCGTTGTTGTAGTGTTCGTTGTTGTAGTGTTCGTTGTTGTAGTGTTCGTTGTTGTGGTGTTCGTTGTTGTTGTGTTCGTTGTTGTGGTGTTCGTTGTTGCAGTGTTCTTTGTTATGGTGTTTGTTGTTGTGGTGTTCATTGTTGTGGTGTTCGTTTTGTAGTGTTCGTTATTGCGGTGTTCGTTGTTGATGTGTTCGTTGTTGTGATGTTCGTTCTTGAGATGTTCGTTATTGTGGTGTTCGTTGTTGTGGTGTTCGTTGTTGTAGTATTCGTTGTTGAAGTGTTCGTTGTTGTAGTGTTCTTTGTTTTAGTGTTCGTTTTTGTGGTGTTCGTTGTTGAAGTGTTCGTTGTTGTAGTGTTCGTCGTTGTACTGTTCGTTGTTGTAGTGTTCGTTGTTTTTGTGTTCGTTGTTGTAGTGTTCGTTGTTGAGATGTTCATTGTTGTGGTGTTCGTTGTTGTGGTGTTCGTTGTTGTGGTGTTCGTTGTTGCTGTGCTCGTTGTTGCAGTGTTCGTTGTTTTAGTGTTCGTTGTTGAAATGTTCGTTGTTTTGGTGTTTGTTGTTGTAGTGTTCGTTGTTGTAGTGTTCGTTGTTATGGTGTTCGTTGTTATGGTGTTCGTTGTTGTTGTTGTGTTCGTTGTTGTGGTGTTCATTGTTGTAATGTTCGTTGTTGTAGTGTTTGTTGTTGTAGTGTTCGTTGTTGTAGTGTATGTTGTTGTAGTGTTCGTTGTTGTAGTGTTCCTTGTTGTAATGTCCGTTGTTGTGGAGTTTATTCTTATAACCTTCGTTGTTGTAGTGTTCGTTGTTCTAATGTTCGTTGTTGTAGTGTTCGTTTTTCTAATGTTCGTTGTTGTAGTGTTCGTTGTTGTAGCGTTCGTTGTTGTAGTGTTTGTTGTTGTAGTGATCGTTATTGTGGTGTTCGTTGTTGTAATGTTAGTTGTTGTAGTGTTCATTGTTGTACTGTTCGTTGATGAGATGTTCGTTGTTGAGACGTTCGTTGTTGAGATGTTCGTTGTTGAGATGTTCGTTGTTGTGGTGTTCGTTGTTGTGAGTTCGTTGTTGTGGTGTTCGTTGTTGTAATGGTCGTTTTTATGATGTTCGTTGTTGTAATGTTCGTTGTTGTGGTGTTCGTGGTTGCAAAGTTCGTTGTTGTGGAATTCGTTGTTGTGGTGTTCGTTGTTGTGGTGTTCGTTGTTGTAGTGTTCATTGTTGTACTGTTCGTTGATGAGATGTTCTTTGTTGAGACGTTCGTTGTTGAGATGTTCGTTGTTGAGATGTTCGTTGTTGTGGTGTTCGTTGTTGTGAGTTCGTTGTTGTTGTGTTCGTTGTTGTCGTGTTCGTTTTTGAGATGTTCGTTGTTGAGATGTTCGTTGTTGAGATGTTCGTTGTTGAGATGTTCGTTGTTTTGGTGTTCGTTGGGTTGATGTTCGTTGTTGTGGTGTTCGTGGTTGTGATGTTCGTTGTTGTGGTGTTCGTTGTTGTAGTGTTCGTTGTTGAGATGTTCGTTGTTAAGATGTTCGTTGTTGAGATGTTCGTTGTTGTGGTGTTCGGTCTGTGGTGTTCGTTTTTGTAGTGTTTGTTGTTGTAGTGTTCGTTATTGTAGTGTTCGTTATTGTAGTGCTCGTTTTTGTAGTGTTCGTTGTTGTAGTGTTCGTTGTTGTAGTGTTCGTTGTTGAGATGTTCGTTGTTGTGGTGTTCGTTGTTGCAGTGTTCGTTATTGAGATGTTCGTTGTTGTGGTGTTCGTTGTTGTAGTGTTCATTGTTGTAGTGTACGTTGTTGTAGTGTTCGTTGTTTTAGTGCTCATTTTTGTGGTGTTCGTTGTTGTAGTGTTCGTCGTTGTGGTGTTCGTTGTTGTAGTGTTCGTTGTTGAGATGTTCGTTGTTGTGAGTTCGTTGTTGTAGTGTTCGTTGTTGTAATGGTCGTTTTTATGATGTTCGTTGTTGTAATGTTCGTTGTTGTGGTGTTCGTGGTTCTAAAGTTCGTTGTTGGGGAGTTCGTTGTTGTGGTGTTCTTTGTTGTAGTGTTCGTTGTTGTGGTGTTCGTTGTTGTAGTGTTCATTGTTGTACTGTTCGTTGATGAGATGTTCGTTTTTGAGACGTTCGTTGTTGAGATGTTCGTTGTTGAGATGTTCGTTGTTGTGGTGTTCGTTGTTGTGAGTTCGTTGTTGTGGTGTTCGTTGTTGTCGTGTTCGTTTTTGAGATGTTCGTTGTTGAGATGTTCGTTGTTGAGTTGTTCGTTGTTGTAAAGTTCGTTGTTGTGGTGTTTGTTGTTGAGATGTTCGTTGTTGAGATGTTCGTTGTTGAGATGTTCGTTGTTGAGATGTTCGTTGTTGTGGTGTTCGTTGGGTTGATGTTCGTTGTTGTGGTGTTTGTGGTTGTGATGTTCTTTGTTGTGGTGTTCGTTGTTGTAGTGTTCGCTGTTGAGATGTTCGTTGTTGAGATGTTCGGTGATGTGGAGTTCGTTGTTGTAGTGTTTGTTGTTGTAGTGTTCGTTATTGTAGTGTTCGTTGTTGTAGTGTTCGTTTTTGTCGTGTTCGTTGTTGTAGTGTTCGTTGTTGTAGTGTTCGTTGTTGAGATGTTCGTTGTTGTGGTGTTCGTTGTTGCAGTGTTCGTTGTTGTGATGTTCGTTGTTGTGGTGTTCGTTGTTGTAGTGTTCGTTGTTGTAGTGTACGTTGTTGTAGTGTTCGTTGTTTTAGTGCTCATTTTTGTGGTGTTCGTTGTTGAAGTGTTCATTGTTGTAGTGCTCGTAGTTGAGATGTTCCTTGCTGAGATGTTCGTTGTTGGAATGTTCGTTGTTGAGATGTTCGTTGTTGTGGTGTTCGTTCTTGAGATGTTCGTTATTGTGGTCTTCGTTGTTGTGGTGTTCGTTGTTGTAGTATTCGTTGTTGAAGTGTTCGTTGTTGTAGTGTTCGTTGTTTTAGTGTTCGTTTTTGTGGTGTTCGTTGTTGAAGTGTTCGTTGTTGTAGTGTTCGTCGTTGTAGTGTTCGTTGTTGTATTGTTCGTTGTTGTTTTCTTCGTTGTTGTTGTGTTCATTGTTGTAATGTTCGTTGTTGTAGTGTTAATTAGTGTAGTGTTCGTTGTTGTGGTGTTCGTTGTTGTAATGGTCGTTTTTATGATGTTTGTTGTTGTAATGTTCGTTGTTGTGGTGTTCGTGGTTGTAAAGTTTGTTGTTGTGGAGTTCGTTGTTGTGGTGTTCTTTGTTGTAGTGTTCGTTGTTGTGGTGTTCGTTGTTTTAGTGTTCATTGTTGTACTGTTCGTTGATGAGATGTTCATTGTTGAGACGTTCGTTGTTGAGATGTTCGTTGTTGAGATGTTCGTTGTTGTGGTGTTCGTTGTTGTAAGTTCGTTGTTGTGGTGTTCGTTGTTGTAATGGTCATTTTTATGATGTTCGTTGTTGTAGTGTTCGGTGTTGTAGTGTTCGTTGTTGAGATGTTCGTTGTTGTAGTGTTCATTATTGTAGTGTTCGTTGTTGTAGTGTTCGTTTTTGTAGTGTTCGTTGTTGTAGTGTTCGGTGTTGTAGTGTTCGTTGTTGAGATGTTCGTTGTTGTGGTGTTCGTTGTTGCAGTGTTCGTTGTTGAGATGTTCGTTGATGTGGTGTTTGTTGTTGTAGTGTTCGTTGTTGTAGTGTACGTTGTTGTAGTGTTCGTTGTTTTAGTGCTCATTGATGAGACGTACGTTGTTGGAATGTTCGTTGTTTTAGTGCTCATTGATGAGACGTACGTTGTTGGAATGTTCGTTGTTGAGATGTTCGTTGTTGTGGTGTTTGTTTTTGAGAGGTTCGTAGTTGTAGTGTTCGTAGTGTTAGTGTTCGTTGTTGTAGTGTTCGTTGTTGTAGTGTTCGTTGTTCTGATTTTCGTTGTTGTAGTGTTCATGATTGTGGTATTCGTTGTTGTGGTGTTCATTGTTGTAGTGTTCGTTGTTGCAGAGTTCGTTGTAGATATGTTCGTTGTTTTGAGGGACGTTTTTGTGGTGTTCGTTTTTATAGTGTTCGTTGTTGAGATGTTCTATGTTGTGGTGTTCGTTGTTGTAGTGTTCATTGTTGTAGTGTTCGTTGTTGAGATGTTCGTTGTTCGTGGTTGTAAAGTTCGTTGTTGTGGAGTTCGTTGTTGTGGTGTTCGTTGTTGTAGTGTTCGTTGTAGAGATGTTTGTTGTTGTGATGGTCGTTCTTGTGGTGTTCGTTGTTATAGTGTTCATTGTTGAGATGTTCGTTGTTGTGGTGCTCGTTGTTGTAGTGTTCATTGTTGTATTGTTCGTTGTTGAGTTGTTCGTTGTTGTATTGTTCGTTGTTGAGTTGTTCGTTGTTTAGACGTTCGTTGTTGAGATGTTTGTTGTTGAGATGTTCGTTGATGTGGTGTTCGTTGTTGTGATGTTCGTTGTTGTGGTGTTCGTTGTTGTAGTGTTCGTTTTTGTGAGGTTCGTTGTTGAGTTGTTCGTTGTTGAGATATTCGATGTTATAAAGTTCGTTGTTGTGGTGTTTGTTGTTGAGATGTTCGTTGTTGAGTTGTTCGTTGTTGAGATGTTCGTTGTTGAGATGTTCGTTGTTGTGGTGTTCGTTGGGTTTATGTTCGTTGTTGTGGTGTTCGTGGTTGTGATGTTCGTTGTTGTGGTGTTCGTTGTTGTAGTGTTCGTTGTTGAGATGTTCGTTGTTGAGATGTTCGTTGTTGAGATGTTCGTTGTTGTGGTGTTCAGTGATGTGGTGTTCGTTGTTGTAGTGTTCGTTGTTGAGATGTTCGTTGTTGAGATGTTCGTTGTTGTGATGGTCGTTCTTGTGGTGTTAGTTGTTATAGTGTTCGTTGTTGAGATGTTCGTTGTTGTGGTGTTCGTTGTTGTAGTGTTCATTGTTGTAGTGTTCGTTGTTGAGATGTTCGTTGTTAAGATGTTCGTTGTTATGGTGTCGTTGATGTGGTGTTCGTTGTTGTAGTGTTCGTTGTTGTAGTGTTCGTTGTTGTAGTGTTCGTTGTTGTGGTGTTCGTTGTTGAGATGTTCGTTTTTGTAGTGTTCGTTGTTGTAGTGTTCGTTGTTGTAGTGTTCATTGTTGTAGTGTTCGTTGTTTTAGTGTGCGTTGTTGTGGTGTGCGTTGTTGTGGTGTTCGTTTTGAGATGTTCGTTGTTGTAGTGTTCGTTGTTGTGGTGTTCGTTATTGAGATGTTCGTTGTTGTAGTGTTCGTTGTTGTAGTGTTCGTTGTTGTAGTGTTCGTTGTTGTGGTGTTCGTTGTTGTTGTGTTCGTTGTTGTGGTGTTCGTTGTTGTAGTGTTCTTTGTTATAGTGTTTGTTGTTGTGGTGTTCATTGTTGTGGTGTTCGTTTTGTAGTGTTCGTTATTGCGGTGTTCGTTGTTGATGTGTTCGTTGTTGTGATGTTCGTTCTTGAGATGTTCGTTATTGTGGTGTTCGTTGTTGTGGTGTTCGTTGTTGTAGTATTCGTTGTTGAAGTGTTCGTTGTTGTAGTGTTCTTTGTTTTAGTGTTCGTTTTTGTGTTGTTCGTTGTTGAAGTGTTCGTTGTTGTACTGTTCGTCGTTGTACTGTTCGTTGTTGTAGTGTTCGTTGTTTTTGTGTTCGTTGTTGTAGTGTTCGTTGTTGAGATGTTCGTTGTTGTGGTGTTCGTTGTTGCTGTGCTCGTTGTTGCAGTGTTCGTTGTTTTAGTGTTCGTTGTTGAAATGTTCGTTGTTGTGGTGTTCGTTGTTGTGGTGTTCGTTGTTGAAGTGTTCGTTGTTTTGGTGTTTGTTGTTGTAGTGTTCGTTGTTGTAGTGTTCGTTGTTATGGTGTTCGTTGTTATGGTGTTCGTTGTTGTTGTTGTGTTCGTTGTTGTGGTGTTCATTGTTGTAATGTTCGTTGTTGTAGTGTTTGTTGTTGTAGTTTTCGTTGTTGTAGTGTATGTTGTTGTAGTGTTCGTTGTTGTAGTGTTCCTTGTTGTAATGTCCGTTGTTGTGGAGTTTATTCTTATAACCTTCGTTGTTGTAGTGTTCGTTGTTCGAATGTTCGTTGTTGTAGTGTTCGTTTTTCTAATGTTCGTTGTTGTAGTGTTCGTTGTTGTAGCGTTCGTTGTTGTAGTGTTTGTTGTTGTAGTGATCGTTATTGTGGTGTTCGTTGTTGTAATGTTAGTTGTTGTAGTGTTCATTGTTGTACTGTTCGTTGATGAGATGTTCGTTGTTGAGACGTTCGTTGTTGAGATGTTCGTTGTTGAGATGTTCGTTGTTGTGGTGTTCGTTGTTGTGAGTTCGTTGTTGTGGTGTTCGTTGTTGTAATGGTCGTTTTTATGATGTTCGTTGTTGTAATGTTCGTTGTTGTGGTGTTCGTGGTTGCAAAGTTCGTTGTTGTGGAATTCGTTGTTGTGGTGTTCGTTGTTGTGGTGTTCGTTGTTGTAGTGTTCATTGTTGTACTGTTCGTTGATGAGATGTTCTTTGTTGAGACGTTCGTTGTTGAGATGTTCGTTGTTGAGATGTTCGTTGTTGTGGTGTTCGTTGTTGTGAGTTCGTTGTTGTTGTGTTCGTTGTTGTCGTGTTCGTTTTTGAGATGTTCGTTGTTGAGATGTTCGTTGTTGAGATGTTCGTTGTTGAGATGTTCGTTGTTGAGATGTTCGTTGTTTTGGTGTTCGTTGGGTTGATGTTCGTTGTTGTGGTGTTCGTGGTTGTGATGTTCGTTGTTGTGGTGTTCGTTGTTGTAGTGTTCGTTGTTGAGATGTTCGTTGTTAAGATGTTCGTTGTTGAGATGTTCGTTGTTGTGGTGTTCGGTGATGTGGTGTTCGTTTTTGTAGTGTTTGTTGTTGTAGTGTTCGTTATTGTAGTGTTCGTTATTGTAGTGCTCGTTTTTGTAGTGTTCGTTGTTGTAGTGTTCGTTGTTGTAGTGTTCGTTGTTGAGATGTTCGTTGTTGTGGTGTTCGTTGTTGCAGTGTTCGTTATTGAGATGTTCGTTGTTGTGGTGTTCGTTGTTGTAGTGTTCATTGTTGTAGTGTACGTTGTTGTAGTGTTCGTTGTTTTAGTGCTCATTTTTGTGGTGTTCGTTGTTGAAGTGTTCGTTGTTGTAGTGTTCGTCGTTGTGGTGTTCGTTGTTGTAGTGTTCGTTGTTGAGATGTTCGTTGTTTTGAGTTCGTTGTTGTAGTGTTCGTTGTTGTAATGGTCGTTTTTATGATGTTCGTTGTTGTAATGTTCGTTGTTGTGGTGTTCGTGGTTCTAAAGTTCGTTGTTGGGGAGTTCGTTGTTGTGGTGTTCTTTGTTGTAGTGTTCGTTGTTGTGGTGTTCGTTGTTGTAGTGTTCATTGTTGTACTGTTCGTTGATGAGATGTTCGTTTTTGAGACGTTCGTTGTTGAGATGTTCGTTGTTGAGATGTTCGTTGTTGTGGTGTTCGTTGTTGTGAGTTCGTTGTTGTGGTGTTCGTTGTTGTCGTGTTCGTTTTTGAGATGTTCGTTGTTGAGATGTTCGTTGTTGAGTTGTTCGTTGTTGTAAAGTTCGTTGTTGTGGTGTTTGTTGTTGAGATGTTCGTTGTTGAGATGTTCGTTGTTGAGATGTTCGTTGTTGAGATGTTCGTTGTTGTGGTGTTCGTTGGGTTGATGTTCGTTGTTGTGGTGTTTGTGGTTGTGATGTTCTTTGTTGTGGTGTTCGTTGTTGTAGTGTTCGCTGTTGAGATGTTCGTTGTTGAGATGTTCGGTGATGTGGAGTTCGTTGTTGTAGTGTTTGTTGTTGTAGTGTTCGTTATTGTAGTGTTCGTTGTTGTAGTGTTCGTTGTTGTAGTGTTCGTTTTTGTAGTGTTCGTTGTTGTAGTGTTCGTTGTTGTAGTGTTCGTTGTTGAGATGTTCGTTGTTGTGGTGTTCGTTGTTGCAGTGTTCGTTGTTGTGATGTTCGTTGTTGTGGTGTTCGTTGTTGTAGTGTTCGTTGTTGTAGTGTACGTTGTTGTAGTGTTCGTTGTTTTAGTGCTCATTTTTGTGGTGTTCGTTGTTGAAGTGTTCATTGTTGTAGTGCTCGTAGTTGAGATGTTCCTTGCTGAGATGTTCGTTGTTGGAATGTTCGTTGTTGAGATGTTCGTTGTTGTGGTGTTCGTTCTTGAGATGTTCGTTATTGTGGTCTTCGTTGTTGTGGTGTTCGTTGTTGTAGTATTCGTTGTTGAAGTGTTCGTTGTTGTAGTGTTCGTTGTTTTAGTGTTCGTTTTTGTGGTGTTCGTTGTTGAAGTGTTCGTTGTTGTAGTGTTCGTCGTTGTAGTGTTCGTTGTTGTATTGTTCGTTGTTGTTGTGTTCGTTGTTGTAGCCTTCGTTGTTGAGATGTTCATTGTTGTGGTGTTCGTTGTTGTGGTGTTCGTTGTTGTGGTGTTCGTTGTTGTTGTGTTTGTTGTTGTAGTGTTCGTTGTTGTGGTGTTCGTTGTTGTGGTGTTCGTTGTTGAAGTGTTCGTTGTTTTGGTGTTTGTTGTTGTAGTGTTCGTTGTTGTAGTGTTCGTTGTTATGGTGTTCGTTGTTATGGTGTTCGTTGTTGTTGTTGTGTTCGTTGTTGTGGTGTTCATTGTTGTAATGTTCGTTGTTGTAGTGTTTGTTGTTGTAGTGTTCGTTGTTGTAGTGTATGTTGTTGTAGTGTTCGTTGTTGTAGTGTTCCTTCTTGTAATGTCCGTTGTTGTGGTGTTCGTTGTTGTAAATTTCGTTGTTGTGGTGTTCGTTGCTGTAGTGTTTTTGTTCTGGTGATCGTTGTTGTGGTGTTCGTTGTTGTAGTGTTCGTTGTTGAAGTGTTCGTTGTTGTTTTCTTCGTTGTTATTGTGTTCATTGTTGTAATGTTCGTTGTTGTAGTGTTAATTAGTGTAGTGTTTGTTGTTGTGGTGTTCGTTATTGTAAAGTTCGTTGTTGTGGAGTTCGTTGTTGTGGTGTTCTTTGTTGTTGTGTTCGTTGTTGTGGTGTTCGTTGTTGTAGTGTTCATTGTTGTACTGTTCGTTGATGAGATGTTCGTTGTTGAGACGTTCGTTGTTGAGATGTTCGTTGTTGAGATGTTCGTTGTTGTAAAGTTCGTTGTTGTGGTGTTTGTTGTTGAGATGTTCGTTGTTGAGATGTTCGTTGTTGTGGTGTTTGTTGTTGTGAGTTCGTTGTTGTGGTGTTCGTTGTTGTAATGTTCGTTTTTATGATGTTCGTTGTTGTAATGTTCGTTGTTGAAGTGTTCGTGGTTGTAAAGTTCGTTGTTGTGGAGTTCGTTGTTGTGGTGTTCTTTGTTGTAGTGTTCGTTGTTGTGGTGTTCGTTGTTGTAGTGTTCATTGTTGTACTGTTCGTTGATGAGATGTTCGTTGTTGAAACGTTCGTTGTTGAGATGTTCGTTGTTGAGATGTTCGTTGTTGTGGTGTTCGTTGTTGTGAGTTCGTTGTTGTGGTGTTCATTGTTGTCGTGTTTGTTTTTGAGATGTTCTTTGTTGAGATGTTCGTTGTTGAGATGTTCGTTGTTGTAAAGTTCGTTGTTGTGGTGTTTGTTGTTGAGATGTTCGTTGTTGAGATGTTCGTTGTTGAGATGTTCGTTGTTGAGATGTTCGTTGTTGTGGTGTTCGTTGGGTTGATGTTCGTTGTTGTGGTGTTCGTGGTTGTGATGTTCGTTGTTGTGGTGTTCGTTGTTGTAGTGTTCGTTGTTGAGATGTTCGTTGTTGAGATGTTCGTTGTTGAGATGTTCGCTGTTGTGGTGTTCGGTGATGTGGTGTTCATTGTTGTAGTGTTTGTTGCTGTAATGTTCGTTATTGTAGTGTTCGTTGTTGCAGTGTTCGTTTTTGTAGTGTTCGTTGTTGTAGTGTTCGTTGTTGTAGTGTTCATTGTTGTATTGTTCGTTGTTGAGTTGTTTGTTGTTGTATTGTTCGTTGTTGAGTTGTTCGTTGTTTAGATGTTCGTTGTTGAGATGTTCGTTGTTGAGATGTTCGTTGATGTGGTGTTCGTTGTTGTGATGTTCGTTGTTGTTGTGTTCGTTGTTGTAGTGTTCGTTTTTGAGAGGTTCGTTGTTGAGATGTTCGTTGTTGAGATATTCGTTGTTGTGGTGTTTGTTGTTGAGATGTTCGTTGTTGAGTTGTTCGTTGTTGAGATGTTCGTTGTTGAGATGTTCGTTGTTGTGGTGTTCGTTGGGTTGATGTTCGTTGTTGTGGTGTTCGTGGTTGTGATGTTCGTTGTTGTGGTGTTCGTTGCTGTAGTGTTCGTTGTTGAGATGTTCGTTGTTGAGATGTTCGTTGTTGAGATGTTCGTTGTTTTGGTGTTCAGTGATGTGGAGTTCGTTGTTGTAGTGTTCGTTGTTGAGATTTTCGTTGTTGAGATGTTCGTTGTTGTGATGGTCGTTCTTGTGGTGTTAGTTGTTATAGTGTTCGTTGTTGAGATGTTCGTTGTTGTGGTGTTCGTTGTTGTAGTGTTCATTGTTGTAGTGTTCGTGGTTGAGATGTTCGTTGTTAAGATGTTCGTTGTTATGGTGTTCGTTGATGTGGTGTTCGTTGTTGTAGTGTTCGTTGTTGTAGTGTTCGTTGTTGTAGTGTTCGTTGTTGTGGTGTTCGTTGTTGAGATGTTCGTTTTTGTAGTGTTCGTTGTTGTAGTGTTCGTTGTTGTAGTGTTCGTTTTTGAGATGTTCGTTGTTAAGATGTTCGTTGTTATGGTGTTCGTTGTTGTAGTGTTCGTTGTTGTAGTGTTCATTGTTGTAGTGTTCGTTGTTTTAGTGTGCGTTGTTGTGGTGTGCGTTGTTGTGGTGTTCGTTTTGAGATGTTCGTTGTTGTAGTGTTCGTTGTTGTGGTGTTCGTTATTGAGATGTTCGTTGTTGTAGTGTTCGTTGTTGTAGTGTTCGTTGTTGTGATATTCGTTGTTGAGATGTTCGTTGTTGTGGTGTTCGTTGTTGTAGTGTTCTTTTTTATGGTGTTTGTTGTTGTGGTGTTCATTGTTGTGGTGTTCGTTTTGTAGTGTTCGTTGTTGCGGTGTTCGTTGTAGATGTGTTCGTTGTTGTTATGTTCGTTCTTGAGATATTCGGTATTGTGGTGTTCGTTGTTGTGGTGTTCGTTGTTGTAGTATTCGTTGTTGAAGTGTTCGTTGTTGTAGTGTTCGTTGTTTTAGTGTTCGTTTTTGTGGTGTTCGTTGTTGAAGTGTTCGTTGTTGTAGTGTTCGTCGTTGTAGTGTTCGTTGTTGTAGTGTTCGTTGTTGTTGTGTTCGTTGTTGTAGTCTTCGTTGTTGAGATTTTCATTGTTGTGGTGTTCGTTGTTGTGGTGTTCGTTGTTGTGGTGTTCGTTGTTGTTGTGTTCGTTGTTGTAGTGTTCGTTGTTGTAGTGTTCTTTGTTGAAATGTTCGTTGTTGTGGTGTTCGTTGTTGTGGTGTTCGTTGTTGAAGTGTTCGTTGTTTTGGTGTTTGTTGTTGTAGTGTTTGTTGTTGTAGTGTTCGTTGTTGTAGTGTTCGTTGTTATGGTGTTCGTTGTTATGGTGTTCGTTGTTGTTGTTGTGTTCGTTGTTGTGGTGTTCATTGTTGTAATGTTCGTTGTTGTAGTGTTTGTTGTTGTAGTGTTCGTTGTTGTAGTGTATGTTGTTGTAGTGTTCGTTGTTGTAGTGTTCCTTGTTGTAATGTCCGTTGTTGTGGAGTTTATTCTTATAACCTTCGTTGTTGTAGTGTTCGTTGTTCTAATGTTCGTTGTTGTGGTGTTCGTTGTTGCAGCGTTCGTTGTTGTAGTGTTTGTTGTTGCAGTGATCGTAATTGTGGTGTTCGATGTTGTAATGTTAGTTGTTGTAGTGTTCATTGATGTAAATTTCGTTGTTGTGGTGTTCCTTGCTATAGTGTTTGTTGTTGTGGTGATCGTTGTTGTGGTGTTCGTTGTTGTAGTGTTCGTTGTTGAAGTGTTCGTTGTTGTTATGGTCGTTTTTATGATGTTCGTTGTTGTAATGTTCGTTGTTGTGGTGTTCGTGGTTGTAAAGTTCGTTGTTGTGGAGTTCGTTGTTGTGGTGTTCTTTGTTGTAGTGTTCGTTGTTGTGGCGTTCGTTGTTGTAGTGTTCATTGTTGTACTGTTCGTTGATGAGATGTTCGTTGTTGAGACGTTCGTTGTTGAGATGTTCGTTGTTGAGATGTTCGTTGTTGTGGTGTTCGTTGTTGTGAGTTCGTTGTTGTGGTGTTCGTTGTTGTAATGGTCGTTTTTATGATGTTCGTTGTTGTAATGTTCGTTGTTGTGGTTTTCGTGGTTGTAAAGTTCGTTGTTGTGGAGTTCGTTGTTGTGGTGTTCTTTGTTGTAGTGTTCGTTGTTGTGGTGTTCGTTGTTGAAGTGTTCATTGTTGTACTGTTCGTTGATGAGATGTTCGTTGTTGAGACGTTCGTTGTTGTGGTGATCGTTGGGTTGATGTTCGTTGTTGTGGTGTTCGTGGTTGTGATGTTCGTTGTTGTGGTGTTCGTTGTTGTAGTGTTCGTTGTTGAGATGTTCGTTGTTGAGATGTTTGTTGTTGAGATGTTCGTTGTTGTGGTGTTCGGTGATGTGGTGTTCGTTGATGTAGTGTTTGTTGTTGTAGTGTTCGTTATTGTAGTGTTCGTTGTTGAAGTGTTCGTTTTTGTAGTGTTCGTTGTTGTAGTGTTCGTTGTTGTAGTGTTCATTGTTGTATTGTTCGTTGTTGAGTTGTTTGTTGTTGCATTGTTCGTTGTTGAGTTGTTCGTTGTTTAGACGTTCGTTGTTGAGATGTTCGTTGTTGAGATGTTCGTTGATGTGGTGTTCGTTGTTGTGATGTTCGTTGTTGTGGTGTTCGTTGTTGTAGTGTTCGTTTTTGAGAGGTTCGTTGTTGAGATGTTCGTTGTTGAGATATTCGTTATAGTGGTGTTTGTTGTTGAGATGTTCGTTGTTGAGTTGTTCGTTGTTGAGATGTTCGTTGTTGAGTTGTTCGTTGTTGTGGTGTTCGTTGGGTTGATGTTCGTTGTTGTGGTGTTCGTGGTTGTGATGTTCGTTGTTGTGGTGTTCGTTGTTGTAGTGTTCGTTGTTGAGATGTTCGTTTTTGAGTTGTTCGTTGTTGAGATGTTCGTTGTTGTGGTGTTCAGTGATGTGGTGTTCGTTGTTGTAATGTTCGTTGGTGAGATGTTCGTTGTTGAGATGTTCGTTGTTGTGATGGTCGTTCTTGTGGTGTTAGTTGTTATAGTGTTCGTTGTTGTAGTGTTCATTGTTGTAGTGTTCGTTGTTGAGATGTTCGTTGTTAAGATGTTCGTTGTTATGGTGTTCGTTGATGTGGTGTTCGCTGTTGTAGTGTTCGTTGTTGTAGTGTTCGTTGTTGTAGAGTTCGTTGTTGTGGTGTTCGTTGTTGAGATGTTCGTTTTTGTAGTGTTCGTTGTTGTAGTGTTCGTTGTTGTAGTGTTCATTGTTGTAGTGTTCGTTGTTTTAGTGTGCGTTGTTGTGGTGTGCGTTGTTGTGGTGTTCGTTTTGAGATGTTCGTTGTTGTAGTGTTCGTTGTTGTGGTGTTCGTTGTTGAGATGTTCGTTGTTGCAGTGTTCGTTGTTGTAGTGTTCGTTGTTGTAGTGTTCGTTGTTGTGGTGTTCATTGTTGAGATGTTCGTTGTTGTGGTGTTCGTTGTTGTAGTGTTCTTTGTTATGGTGTTTGTTGTTATGGTGTTCGTTGTTGTTGTTTTGTTCGAGGTTGTGGTGTTCGTTGTTGTGATGTTCGTTGCTGTAGTGTTCGTTGTTGCAGTATTCGTTTTTGTGGTGTTCGTTGTTGTGGTGTTCATTGTTGTGGTGTTCGTTTTGTAGTGTTCGTTGTTGTGGTGTTCGTTGTTGATGTGTTCGTTGTTGTGATGTTCGTTCTTGAGATGTTCATTATTGTGGTGTTCGTTGTTGTGGTGTTCGTTGTTGTAGTATTCGTTGTTGAAGTGTTCGTTGTTGTAGTGTTCGTAGTTTTAGTGTTCGTTTTTGTGGTGTTCGTTGTTGAAGTGTTCGTTGTTTTTGTGTTCGTTGTTGTAGTGTTCGTTGTTGAGATGTTCATTGTTGTGGTGTTCGTTGTTGTGGTGTTCGTTGTTGTGGTGTTCGTTGTTGTTGTGTTCGTTGTTGTAGTGTTTGCTGTTGTAGTGTTCGTTGTTGTAGTGTATGTTGTTGTAGTGTTCGTTGTTGTAATGTTCCTTGTTGTAATGTCCGTTGTTGTGGAGTTTATTCTTATAACCTTCGTTGTTGTAGTGTTCGTTGTTCTAATGTTCGTTGTTGTGGTGTTCGTTGTTGTAGCGTTCGTTGTTGTAGTGTTTGTTGTTGTAGTGATCGTTATTGTGGTGTTCGATGTTGTAATGTTAGTTGTTGTAGTGTTCATTGTTGTAAATTTCGTTGTTGTGGTGTTCGTTGCTGTAGTGTTTGTTGTTGTGGTGATCGTTGTTGTGGTGTTCGTTGTTGTAGTGTTCGTTGTTGAAGTGTTCGTTGTTGTTTTCTTCGTTGTTTTTGTGTTCATTGTTGTAATGTTCGTTGTTGTAGTGTTAATTATTGTAGTGTTCGTTGTTGTGGTGTTCGTTGTTGTAATGGTCGTTTTATGATGTTCGTTGTTATAATGTTCGTTGTTGTGGTGTTCGTGTTTGTAATGTTCGTTGTTGTGGAGTTTGTTGTTGTGGTGTTCTTTGTTGTAGTGTTCGTTGTTGTGGTGTTCGTTGTTGTAGTGTTCATTGTTGTACTGTTCGTTGATGAGATGTTCGTTGTTGAGACGTTCTTTGTTGAGATGTTCGTTGTTGAGATGTTCGTTGTTGTGGTGTTCGTTGTTGCGAGTTCGTTGTTGTGGTGTTCGTTGTTGTAATGGTTGTTTTTATGATGTTCGTTGTTGTAATGTTCGTTGTTGTGGTGTTCGTGGTTGTAAAGTTCGTTGTTGTGGAGTTCGTTGTTGTGGTGTTCTTTGTTGTAGTGTTCGTTGTTGTGGTGTTCGTTGTTGTAGTGTTCATTGTTGTACTGTTAGTTGATGAGATGTTCGTTGTTGAGACGTTCGTTGTTGTGGTGTTCGTTGTTGTGGTGTTCGTTGTTGTAGTGTTCGTTGTTGTAGTGTTCGTTGTTTTAGTGCTCATTTTTGTGGTGTTCGTTGTTGTGGTGTTCGTTATTGTAGTGTTCGTTGTTGTAGTGTTCGTTTTTGTAGTGTTCGTTGTTGTAGTGTTCGTTGTTGTAGTGTTCGTTGTTGAGATGTTCGTTGTTGTGGTGTTCGTTGTTGTAGTGTTCGTTGTTGTAGTGTTCGTTGTTTTAGTGCTCATTTTTGTGGTGTTCGTTGTTGTAGTGTTCGTTGTTGTAGTGTTCGTTGTTGTAGTGTTCGTTGTTGTAGTGTTAGTTGTTTTAGTGCTCATTTTTGTGGTTTTCGTTGTTGAAGTGTTCGTTGTTGTAGTGTTCGTCGCTGTGGTGTTCGTTGTTGAGATGTTCGTTGTTGTAAAGTTCGTTGTTGTGGTGTTTGTTGTTGAGATGTTCGTTGTTGAGATGTTCGTTGTTGAGATATTCGTTGTTGAGATGTTCGTTGTTGTGGTGTTCGTTGGGTTGATGTTCGTTGTTGTGGTGTTCGTGGTTGTGATGTTAGTTGTTGTGGTGTTCGTTGTTGTAGTGTTCGTTGTTGAGATGTTCGTTGTTGAGATGTTCGTTGTTGAGATGTTCGTTGTTTTGGTGTTCAGTGATGTGGTGTTCGTTGTTGTAGTGTTCGTTGTTGAGATTTTCGTTGTTGAGATGTTCGTTGTTGTGAGTTCGTTGTTGTGGTGTTCGTTGTTGTCGTGTTCGTTTTTGAGATGTTCGTTGTTGAGATGTTCGTTGTTGTAAAGTTCGTTGTTGTGGTGTTTGTTGTTGAGATGTTCGTTGTTGAGATGTTTGTTGTTGAGATGTTCGTTGTTGAGATGTTCGTTGTTGTGGTGTTCGTTGGGTTGATGTTCGTTGTTGAGATGTTCGTTGTTGAGATTTTTGTTGTTGTGGTGTTCGGTGATGTGGTGTTCGTTGTTGTAGTGTTTGTAGTTGTAGTGTTCGTTATTGTAGTGTTCGTTGTTGTAGTGTTCGTTTTTGTAGTGTTCGTTGTTGTAGTGTTCGTTGTTGTAGTGTTCGTTGTTAAGATGTACGTTGTTGTGGTGTTTGTTGTTGTAGTGTATGTTGTTCTAGTGTTCGTTGTTGTAGTGTTCCTTGTTGTAATGTCCGTTGTTGTGGAGTTCGTTCATATAACGTTCGTTGTTGTATTTTTCGTTCTTCTAATGTTCGTTGTTGTGGTGTTCGTTGTTGTGGTGTTCGTTGTTGTTGTGTTAGTTGTTGTGATGTTCGTTGTTGAGATGTTCGTTTTTGTGGTGTTCGTTGCTGTAGTGTTTGTTGTTGTGGTGATCGTTGTTGTGGTGTTCGTTGTTGTAGTGTTCGTTGTTGAAGTGTTCGTTGTTGTTTTCTTCGTTGTTTTTGTGTTCATTGTTGTAATGTTCGTTGTTGTAGTGTTAATTATTGTAGTGTTCGTTGTTGTGGTGTTCGTTGTTGTAATGGTCGTTTTATGATGTTCGTTGTTATAATGTTCGTTGTTGTGGTGTTCGTGTTTGTAATGTTCGTTGTTGTGGAGTTTGTTGTTGTGGTGTTCTTTGTTGTAGTGTTCGTTGTTGTGGTGTTCGTTGTTGTAGTGTTCATTGTTGTACTGTTCGTTGATGAGATGTTCGTTGTTGAGACGTTCTTTGTTGAGATGTTCGTTGTTGAGATGTTCGTTGTTGTGGTGTTCGTTGTTGCGAGTTCGTTGTTGTGGTGTTCGTTGTTGTAATGGTTGTTTTTATGATGTTCGTTGTTGTGGTGTTCGTGGTTGTAAAGTTCGTTGTTGTGGAGTTCGTTGTTGTGGTGTTCTTTGTTGTAGTGTTCGTTGTTGTGGTGTTCGTTGTTGTAGTGTTCATTGTTGTACTGTTAGTTGATGAGATGTTCGTTGTTGAGACGTTCGTTGTTGTGGTGTTCGTTGTTGTGGTGTTCGTTGTTGTAGTGTTCGTTGTTGTAGTGTTCGTTGTTTTAGTGCTCATTTTTGTGGTGTTCGTTGTTGTGGTGTTCGTTATTGTAGTGTTCGTTGTTGTAGTGTTCGTTTTTGTAGTGTTCGTTGTTGTAGTGTTCGTTGTTGTGGTGTTCATTGTTGAGATGTTCGTTGTTGTGGTGTTCGTTGTTGTAGTGTTCTTTGTTATGGTGTTTGTTGTTATGGTGTTCGTTGTTGTTGTTTTGTTCGAGGTTGTGGTGTTCGTTGTTGTGATGTTCGTTGCTGTAGTGTTCGTTGTTGCAGTATTCGTTTTTGTGGTGTTCGTTGTTGTGGTGTTCATTGTTGTGGTGTTCGTTTTGTAGTGTTCGTTGTTGTGGTGTTCGTTGTTGATGTGTTCGTTGTTGTGATGTTCGTTCTTGAGATGTTCATTATTGTGGTGTTCGTTGTTGTGGTGTTCGTTGTTGTAGTATTCGTTGTTGAAGTGTTCGTTGTTGTAGTGTTCGTAGTTTTAGTGTTCGTTTTTGTGGTGTTCGTTGTTGAAGTGTTCGTTGTTTTTGTGTTCGTTGTTGTAGTGTTCGTTGTTGAGATGTTCATTGTTGTGGTGTTCGTTGTTGTGGTGTTCGTTGTTGTGGTGTTCGTTGTTGTTGTGTTCGTTGTTGTAGTGTTTGCTGTTGTAGTGTTCGTTGTTGTAGTGTATGTTGTTGTAGTGTTCGTTGTTGTAATGTTCCTTGTTGTAATGTCCGTTGTTGTGGAGTTTATTCTTATAACCTTCGTTGTTGTAGTGTTCGTTGTTCTAATGTTCGTTGTTGTGGTGTTCGTTGTTGTAGCGTTCGTTGTTGTAGTGTTTGTTGTTGTAGTGATCGTTATTGTGGTGTTCGATGTTGTAATGTTAGTTGTTGTAGTGTTCATTGTTGTAAATTTCGTTGTTGTGGTGTTCGTTGCTGTAGTGTTTGTTGTTGTGGTGATCGTTGTTGTGGTGTTCGTTGTTGTAGTGTTCGTTGTTGAAGTGTTCGTTGTTGTTTTCTTCGTTGTTTTTGTGTTCATTGTTGTAATGTTCGTTGTTGTAGTGTTAATTATTGTAGTGTTCGTTGTTGTGGTGTTCGTTGTTGTAATGGTCGTTTTATGATGTTCGTTGTTATAATGTTCGTTGTTGTGGTGTTCGTGTTTGTAATGTTCGTTGTTGTGGAGTTTGTTGTTGTGGTGTTCTTTGTTGTAGTGTTCGTTGTTGTGGTGTTCGTTGTTGTAGTGTTCATTGTTGTACTGTTCGTTGATGAGATGTTCGTTGTTGAGACGTTCTTTGTTGAGATGTTCGTTGTTGAGATGTTCGTTGTTGTGGTGTTCGTTGTTGCGAGTTCGTTGTTGTGGTGTTCGTTGTTGTAATGGTTGTTTTTATGATGTTCGTTGTTGTAATGTTCGTTGTTGTGGTGTTCGTGGTTGTAAAGTTCGTTGTTGTGGAGTTCGTTGTTGTGGTGTTCTTTGTTGTAGTGTTCGTTGTTGTGGTGTTCGTTGTTGTAGTGTTCATTGTTGTACTGTTAGTTGATGAGATGTTCGTTGTTGAGACGTTCGTTGTTGTGGTGTTCGTTGTTGTGGTGTTCGTTGTTGTAGTGTTCGTTGTTGTAGTGTTCGTTGTTTTAGTGCTCATTTTTGTGGTGTTCGTTGTTGTGGTGTTCGTTATTGTAGTGTTCGTTGTTGTAGTGTTCGTTTTTGTAGTGTTCGTTGTTGTAGTGTTCGTTGTTGTAGTGTTCGTTGTTGAGATGTTCGTTGTTGTGGTGTTCGTTGTTGTAGTGTTCGTTGTTGTAGTGTTCGTTGTTTTAGTGCTCATTTTTGTGGTGTTCGTTGTTGTAGTGTTCGTTGTTGTAGTGTTCGTTGTTGTAGTGTTCGTTGTTGTAGTGTTAGTTGTTTTAGTGCTCATTTTTGTGGTTTTCGTTGTTGAAGTGTTCGTTGTTGTAGTGTTCGTCGCTGTGGTGTTCGTTGTTGAGATGTTCGTTGTTGTAAAGTTCGTTGTTGTGGTGTTTGTTGTTGAGATGTTCGTTGTTGAGATGTTCGTTGTTGAGATATTCGTTGTTGAGATGTTCGTTGTTGTGGTGTTCGTTGGGTTGATGTTCGTTGTTGTGGTGTTCGTGGTTGTGATGTTAGTTGTTGTGGTGTTCGTTGTTGTAGTGTTCGTTGTTGAGATGTTCGTTGTTGAGATGTTCGTTGTTGAGATGTTCGTTGTTTTGGTGTTCAGTGATGTGGTGTTCGTTGTTGTAGTGTTCGTTGTTGAGATTTTCGTTGTTGAGATGTTCGTTGTTGTGAGTTCGTTGTTGTGGTGTTCGTTGTTGTCGTGTTCGTTTTTGAGATGTTCGTTGTTGAGATGTTCGTTGTTGTAAAGTTCGTTGTTGTGGTGTTTGTTGTTGAGATGTTCGTTGTTGAGATGTTTGTTGTTGAGATGTTCGTTGTTGAGATGTTCGTTGTTGTGGTGTTCGTTGGGTTGATGTTCGTTGTTGAGATGTTCGTTGTTGAGATTTTTGTTGTTGTGGTGTTCGGTGATGTGGTGTTCGTTGTTGTAGTGTTTGTAGTTGTAGTGTTCGTTATTGTAGTGTTCGTTGTTGTAGTGTTCGTTTTTGTAGTGTTCGTTGTTGTAGTGTTCGTTGTTGTAGTGTTCGTTGTTAAGATGTACGTTGTTGTGGTGTTTGTTGTTGTAGTGTATGTTGTTCTAGTGTTCGTTGTTGTAGTGTTCCTTGTTGTAATGTCCGTTGTTGTGGAGTTCGTTCATATAACGTTCGTTGTTGTATTTTTCGTTCTTCTAATGTTCGTTGTTGTGGTGTTCGTTGTTGTGGTGTTCGTTGTTGTTGTGTTAGTTGTTGTGATGTTCGTTGTTGAGATGTTCGTTTTTGTGGTGTTCGTTGCTGTAGTGTTTGTTGTTGTGGTGATCGTTGTTGTGGTGTTCGTTGTTGTAGTGTTCGTTGTTGAAGTGTTCGTTGTTGTTTTCTTCGTTGTTTTTGTGTTCATTGTTGTAATGTTCGTTGTTGTAGTGTTAATTATTGTAGTGTTCGTTGTTGTGGTGTTCGTTGTTGTAATGGTCGTTTTATGATGTTCGTTGTTATAATGTTCGTTGTTGTGGTGTTCGTGTTTGTAATGTTCGTTGTTGTGGAGTTTGTTGTTGTGGTGTTCTTTGTTGTAGTGTTCGTTGTTGTGGTGTTCGTTGTTGTAGTGTTCATTGTTGTACTGTTCGTTGATGAGATGTTCGTTGTTGAGACGTTCTTTGTTGAGATGTTCGTTGTTGAGATGTTCGTTGTTGTGGTGTTCGTTGTTGCGAGTTCGTTGTTGTGGTGTTCGTTGTTGTAATGGTTGTTTTTATGATGTTCGTTGTTGTGGTGTTCGTGGTTGTAAAGTTCGTTGTTGTGGAGTTCGTTGTTGTGGTGTTCTTTGTTGTAGTGTTCGTTGTTGTGGTGTTCGTTGTTGTAGTGTTCATTGTTGTACTGTTAGTTGATGAGATGTTCGTTGTTGAGACGTTCGTTGTTGTGGTGTTCGTTGTTGTGGTGTTCGTTGTTGTAGTGTTCGTTGTTGTAGTGTTCGTTGTTTTAGTGCTCATTTTTGTGGTGTTCGTTGTTGTGGTGTTCGTTATTGTAGTGTTCGTTGTTGTAGTGTTCGTTTTTGTAGTGTTCGTTGTTGTAGTGTTCGTTGTTGTAGTGTTCGTTGTTGAGATGTTCGTTGTTGTGGTGTTCGTTGTTGTAGTGTTCGTTGTTGTAGTGTTCGTTGGTTTAGTGCTCATTTTTGTGGTGTTCGTTGTTGTAGTGTTCGTTGTTGTAGTGTTCGTTGTTGTAGTGTTCGTTGTTGTAGTGTTAGTTGTTTTAGTGCTCATTTTTGTGGTTTTCGTTGTTGAAGTGTTCGTTGTTGTAGTGTTCGTCGCTGTGGTGTTCGTTGTTGAGATGTTCGTTGTTGTAAAGTTCGTTGTTGTGGTGTTTGTTGTTGAGATGTTCGTTGTTGAGATGTTCGTTGTTGAGATATTCGTTGTTGAGATGTTCGTTGTTGTGGTGTTCGTTGGGTTGATGTTCGTTGTTGTGGTGTTCGTGGTTGTGATGTTAGTTGTTGTGGTGTTCGTTGTTGTAGTGTTCGTTGTTGAGATGTTCGTTGTTGAGATGTTCGTTGTTGAGATGTTCGTTGTTTTGGTGTTCAGTGATGTGGTGTTCGTTGTTGTAGTGTTCGTTGTTGAGATTTTCGTTGTTGAGATGTTCGTTGTTGTGAGTTCGTTGTTGTGGTGTTCGTTGTTGTCGTGTTCGTTTTTGAGATGTTCGTTGTTGAGATGTTCGTTGTTGTAAAGTTCGTTGTTGTGGTGTTTGTTGTTGAGATGTTCGTTGTTGAGATGTTTGTTGTTGAGATGTTCGTTGTTGAGATGTTCGTTGTTGTGGTGTTCGTTGGGTTGATGTTCGTTGTTGAGATGTTCGTTGTTGAGATGTTTGTTGTTGTGGTGTTCGGTGATGTGGTGTTCGTTGTTGTAGTGTTTGTAGTTGTAGTGTTCGTTATTGTAGTGTTCGTTGTTGTAGTGTTCGTTTTTGTAGTGTTAGTTGTTGTAGTGTTCGTTGTTGTAGTGTTCGTTGTTAAGATGTACGTTGTTGTGGTGTTTGTTGTTGTAGTGTATGTTGTTCTAGTGTTCGTTGTTGTAGTGTTCCTTGTTGTAATGTCCGTTGTTGTGGAGTTCATTGTTGTAGTGTTCGTTGTTGTGGTGTTCGTTGTTGTATAGTTCGTTGTTGAGATGTTCGTTGTTGTGGTGTTCGTTGTTGTAGTGTTCGTTGTTGTAGTATTCGTTGTTCAAGTTTTCGTTGTTGTAGTGTTCGTTGTTTTAGTGTTTGTTTTAGTGGTGTTCGTTGCTGAAGTGTTTGTTGTTGTAGTGTTCGTCGTTGTAGTGTTCGTTGTTGTTGGGTTCATTGTTGGGATGTTCGTTGTTGTGGTGTTCGTTGTTGTAGCTTTCGTTGTGTGGTGTTCGTTGTTGTGGTGTTCGTTGTTGTAGTGTTCGTTGTTGTAGTGTTCGTTGTTGAAGTGTTCGTTGTTGTGGTGTTCATTGTTGTAGTGTTCGTTGTTGTGGTGTTCGTTGTTGTATAGTTCGTTGTTGTGGTGTTTGTTGTACTGTTCGTTGTTGTAGTGTTCATTGTTGTAATGTTCTTTGTTGTAGTGTTCGTTGTTGTACTGTTCGTTGTTGTAATGTTCGTTGTTGTAGTATTCGTTCTTGCAGTGTTCATTGTTGTAATGTTCGTTGTTGTAGTGTTCATTGTTATGTTAGTTGTTGTAGTGTTCGTTGTAGTAATTTTCGTTGTTGTAGTGTTCGTTGTTGTAGTGTTCATTGTTGTAATGTTCGTTGTTGTAGTGTTTGTTGTTGTAGTGTTCGTTGTTGTAGTGTTCACTACGTACACTACGTTGTTGTAGTGTTCATTGTTGTAATGTTCGTTGTTGTAGTGTTCGTTGTTGTAGTGTTCGTTGTTGTAATGTTCGTTGTTGTAGTGTTCGTTGTTGTAATGTTCGATGTTGTAGTGTTCGTTCTTGTACTGTTCATTGTTGTAATGTTAGTTGTTGTAGTGTTCATTGTTGTAATGTTAGTTGTTGTAGTGTTCATTGTTGTAATGTTCGTTGTTATAGTGTTAATTGTTGTAGTGTTCAATGTTGTAATGTTAGTTGTTGTAGTGTTTGTAGTTATAGTGTTCGTTGTTGTTGTGTATGTTGTTGTAGTGTTCGTTGTTGTAGTGTTACTTGTTGTAATGTCCGTTGTTGTAAAGTTCGTTATTATAACGTTCGTTGTTGTAGTGTTCGTTGTTCTAATGTTCGTTGTTGTGGTGTTCGTTGTTGTATCGCTCGTTGTTGTAGCGTTCGTTGTTGTAGTCTTCGTTGTTGTAGTCTTCGTTGTTGTAGTGTTCGTTGTTCTGGTTTTCGTTGTTGTAGTGTTCATTATTGTGGTGTTCGTTGTTGTAGTGTTCGTTGTTATAATGTTCGTTGTTGTAATGTTCGTTGTTGTGGTGTTCGTTGTTGTAGTGTTTGTTGTTGTACTGTTCGTTGTTGAGATGTTCGTTGTTGAGATGTTCGTTGTTTGTGGTGTTTGTTGTTGTAGTGTTCATTGTTGTAGTGTTCGTAGTTGAGATGTTCGTTGTTGAGACGTTCGTTGTTGAGATGTTCGTTCTTGTGGTATTCGTTGTTTTAGTGTTCGCTGTAGAGATGTTCGTTGTTGTGGTGCTCGTTGTTGTAGTTTTCGTTGTTGGGAGGTTCGTTGTTGAGATGTTCGTTGTTGTAATGTTCGTTGTTGTAGTGTTCGTTGTTGTAGTGTTCGTTGTTGTAATGTTCGTTGTTGTAGTTTTCGTTGTTGTAATGTTCGTTGTTGTAGTGTTCGTTCTTGAAGTGTTCATTGTTGTAATGTTCGTTGTTGTAGTGTTCATTGTTGTAACGTTAGTTTTTATAATGTTCGTTGTTGTAATGTTCGTTGTTGTAGTGTTCGTTGTTGTAGTGTTCATTTTTGTAATGTTCGTTGTTGTAGTGTTCGTTGATGTAGTGTTCATTGTTGTAATGTTCATTGTTGTAAAGTTTGTTGTTGTAGTGTTCGTTGTTGTAGTGTATGTTATTGTAGTGTTCGTTGTTGTAGTGTTCGTTGTAGATATGTTCGTTGTTGAGATGTTCGTTGTTTTGAGGGTCGTTCTTGTGGTGTTCGTTGTTATAGTGTTCGTTGTTGAGATGTTCTTTGTTGTGGTGTTCGTTGTTGTAGTGTTCATTGTTGTAGTGTTCGTTGTTGAGATGTTCGTTGTTCGTGGTTGTAAAGTTCGTTGTTGTGGAGTTCGTTGTTGTGGTGTTCGTTGTTGTAGTGTTCGTTGTTGTAGTGTTCCTTGTTGTAATGTCCGTTGTTGTGGAGTTCGTTGTTATAACGTTCGTTGTTGTAGTGTTCGTTCTTCTAATGTTCGTTGTTGTGGTGTTCGTTGTTGTAGCGTTCGTTGTTGTAGTGTTCGTTGTTGTAGTGTTCGTTGTTGTGGTGTTCGTTGTTGTAATGTTAGTTGTTGTCGTGTTCATTGTTGTAATTTTCGTTGTTGTAGTGTTCGTTGTTGTAGTGTTCGTTGTTGAAGTGTTCGTTGTTGTAGCGTTCAATGTTATATTGTTCGTTGTTGTTGTGTTAATTATTGTAGTGTTCGTTGTTGTGGTGTTCGTTGTTGTAATGGTCGTTTTTGTGATGTTCGTTGTTGTAAGGTTCGTTGTTGAGGTATTCGTTGTTGTACAGTTTGTTGTTGTGGAGTTCGTTGTTGTGGTGTTCGTTGTTGCATTATTCGTTGTTGTGGTGTTCGTTTTTGTAAAGTTCTTGTTGTGGTGTTTGTTGTTAAGGTTTTCGTAGTTGTAGTGTTCGTTGTTGTAGTGTTCGTTGTTGTAGTGTTCATTGTTCTGATTTTCGTTGTTGTAGTGTTCATTATTGTGGTGTTTGTTGTTGTAGTGTTCGTTGTTGTACTGTTCGTTGTTGAGATGTTCGTTGTTGAGATGTTCGTTGTTGTGATGTTCGTTCTTGTGGTGTTCGTTGTTGTAGTGTTCGTTTGTTGAAATTTTCGTTGTTGTGGTGCTCGTTGTTGTAGTATTCATTGTTGTAGTGCTCGAAGTTGAGATGTTCATTGTTGAGACGTTCGTTTGTTGGAATGTTCGATGTTGAGATGTTCGTTGATGTGGTGTTTGTTTTTGAGATGTTCGTAGTTGTAGTGTTCGTAGTTGTAGTGTTCGTTGTTATAGTGTTCGTTGTTGTAGTGTTCGTTGTTATAGTGTTCGTTGTTGTAGTGTTCGTTGTTCTAATTTTCGTTGTTGTAGTGTTCATGATTGTGGTATTCGTTGTTGTGGTGTTCATTGTTGTAGTGTTCGTTGTTGCAGAGTTCGTTGTAGATATGTTCGTTGTTTTTGAGGGACGTTTTTGTGGTGTTCGTTTTAATAGTGTTCGTTGTTGAGATGTTCTATGTTGTGGTGTTCGTTGTTGTAGTGTTCATTGTTGTAGTGTTCGTTGTTGAGATGTTCGTTGTTCGTGGTTGTAAAGTTCGTTGTTGTGGAGTTCGTTGTTGTGGTGTTCGTTGTTGTAGTGTTCGTTGTAGAGATGTTTGTTGTTGTGATGGTCGTTCTTGTGGTGTTCGTTGTTATAGTGTTCATTGTTGAGATGTTCGTTGTTGTGGTGCTCGTTGTTGTAGTGTTCATTGTTGTATTGTTCGTTGTTGAGTTGTTCGTTGTTGTATTGTTCGTTGTTGAGTTGTTCGTTGTTTAGACGTTCGTTGTTGAGATGTTTGTTGTTGAGATGTTCGTTGATGTGGTGTTCGTTGTTGTGATGTTCGTTGTTGTGGTGTTCGTTGTTGTAGTGTTCGTTTTTGAGAGGTTCGTTGTTGAGATGTTCGTTGTTGAGATATTCGATGTTATAAAGTTCGTTGTTGTGGTGTTTGTTGTTGAGATGTTCGTTGTTGAGTTGTTCGTTGTTGAGATGTTCGTTGTTGAGATGTTCGTTGTTGTGGTGTTCGTTGGGTTTATGTTCGTTGTTGTGGTGTTCGTGGTTGTGATGTTCGTTGTTGTGGTGTTCGTTGTTGTAGTGTTCGTTGTTGTAGTGTTCGTTGTTTGAGATGTTCGTTGTTGAGATGTTCGTTGTTGTTGGTGTTCAGTGATGTGGTGTTCGTTGTTGTAGTGTTCGTTGTTGAGATGTTCGTTGTTGAGATGTTCGTTTGTTGTGATGGTCGTTCTTGTGGTGTTAGTTGTTATAGTGTTCGTTGTTGAGATGTTCGTTGTTGTGGTGTTCGTTGTTGTAGTGTTCATTGTTGTAGTGTTCGTTGTTGAGATGTTCGTTGTTAAGGTGTTCGTTGTTATGGTGTTCGTTGATGTGGTGTTCGTTGTTGTAGTGTTCGTTGTTGTAGTGTTCGTTGTTGTAGTGTTCGTTGTTGTGGTGTTCGTTGTTGAGATGTTCGTTTTTGTAGTGTTCGTTGTTGTAGTGTTCGTTGTTGTAGTGTTCATTGTTGTAGTGTTCGTTGTTTTAGTGTGCGTTGTTGTGGTGTTCGTTTTGAGATGTTCGTTGTTGTAGTGTTCGTTGTTGTGGTGTTCGTTATTGAGATGTTCGCTGTTGTAGTGTTCGTTGTTGTAGTGTTCGTTGTTGTAGTGTTCGTTGTTGTGGTGTTCGTTGTTGTTGTGTTCGTTGTTGTGGTGTTCGTTGTTGTAGTGTTCTTTGTTATGGTGTTTGTTGTTGTGGTGTTCATTGTTGTGGTGTTCGTTTTGTAGTGTTCGTTATGCGGTGTTCGTTTGTTGATGTGTTCGTTGTTGTGATGTTCGTTCTTGAGATGTTCGTTATTGTGGTGTTCGTTGTTGTGGTGTTCGTTGTTGTAGTATTCGTTGTTGAAGTGTTCGTTGTTGTTGTGTTCGTTGTTGTTGTGTTCGTTGTTGTGGTGTTCGTTGTTGTAGTGTTCTTTGTTATGGTGTTTGTTGTTGTGGTGTTCATTGTTGTGGTGTTCGTTTTGTAGTGTTCGTTATTGCGGTGTTCGTTGTTGATGTGTTCGTTGTTGTGATGTTCGTTGTTGTGGTGTTCGTTGTTGTGGTGTTCGTTGTTGCTGTGCTTGTTGTTGCAGTGTTCGTTGTTTTAGTGTTCGTTGTTGAAATGTTCGTTGTTGTGGTGTTCGTTGTTGTGGTGTTCGTTGTTGAAGTGTTCGTTGTTTTGGTGTTTGTTGTTGTAGTGTTCGTTGTTGTAGTGTTCGTTGTTATGGTGTTCGTTGTTATGGTGTTCGTTGTTGTTGTTGTGTTCGTTGTTGTTGTGTTCGTTGTTGTGGTGTTCGTTGTTGTAGTGTTTCTTTGTTATGGTGTTTGTTGTTGTGGTGTTCATTGTTGTGGTGTTCGTTTTGTAGTGTTCGTTATTGCGGTGTTCGTTGTTGATGTGTTCGTTGTTGTGATGTTCGTTCTTGAGATGTTCGTTATTGTGGTGTTCGTTGTTGTGGTGTTCGTTGTTGTAGTATTCGTTGTTGAAGTGTTCGTTGTTGTAGTGTTCTTTGTTTTAGTGTTCGTTTTTGTGGTGTTCGTTGTTGAAGTGTTCGTTGTTGTAGTGTTCGTCGTTGTACTGTTCGTTGTTGTAGTGTTCGTTGTTTTTGTGTTCGTTGTTGTAGTGTTCGTTGTTGAGATGTTCATTGTTGTGGTGTTCGTGTTTGTGGTGTTCGTTGTTGTGGTGTTCGTTGTGCTGTGCTTGTTGTTGCAGTGTTCGTTGTTTTAGTGTTCGTTGTTGAAATGTTCGTTGTTGTGGTGTTCGTTGTTGTGGTGTTCGTTGTTGAAGTGTTCGTTGTTTTGGTGTTTGTTGTTGTAGTGTTCGTTGTTGTAGTGTTCGTTGTTATGGTGTTCGTTGTTATGGTGTTCGTTGTTGTTGTTGTGTTCGTTGTTGTGGTGTTCATTGTTGTAATGTTCGTTGTTGTAGTGTTGTTGTTGTAGTGTTCGTTGTTGTAGTGTATGTTGTTGTAGTGTTCGTTGTTGTAGTGTTCCTTGTTGTAATGTCCGTTGTTGTGGAGTTTATTCTTATAACCTTCGTTGTTGTAGTGTTCGTTGTTCTAATGTTCGTTGTTGTAGTGTTCGTTTTTCTAATGTTCGTTGTTGTAGTGTTCGTTGTTGTAGCGTTCGTTGTTGTAGTGTTTGTTGTTGTAGTGATCGTTATTGTGGTGTTCGTTATTGTAATGTTAGTTGTTGTAGTGTTCATTGTTGTACTGTTCGTTGATGAGATGTTCGTTGTTGAGACGTTCGTTGTTGAGATGTTCGTTGTTGAGATGTTCGTTGTTGTGGTGTTCGTTGTTGTGAGTTCGTTGTTGTGGTGTTCGTTGTTGTAATGGTCGTTTTTATGATGTTCGTTGTTGTAATGTTCGTTGTTGTGGTGTTCGTGGTTGCAAAGTTCGTTGTTGTGGAATTCGTTGTTGTGGTGTTCGTTGTTGTGGTGTTCGTTGTTGTAGTGTTCATTGTTGTACTGTTCGTTGATGAGATGTTCTTTGTTGAGACGTTCGTTGTTGAGATGTTCGATGTTGAGATGTTCGTTGTTGTGGTGTTCGTTGTTGTGAGTTCGTTGTTGTTGTGTTCGTTGTTGTCGTGTTCGTTTTTGAGATGTTCGTTGTTGAGATGTTCGTTGTTGAGATGTTCGTTGTTGAGATGTTTGTTGTTTTGGTGTTCGTTGGGTTGATGTTCGTTGCTGTGGTGTTCGTGGTTGTGATGTTCGTTGTTGTGGTGTTCGTTGTTGTAGTGTTCGTTGTTGAGATGTTCGTTGTTAAGATGTTCGTTGTTGAGATGTTCGTTGTTGTGGTGTTCGGTGATGTGGTGTTCGTTTTTTGTAGTGTTTGTTGTTGTAGTGTTCGTTATTGTAGTGTTCGTTATTGTAGTGCTCGTTTTTGTAGTGTTCGTTGTTGTGGTGTTCGTTGTTGTAGTGTTCGTTGTTGAGATGTTCGTTGTTGTGGTGTTCGTTGTTGCAGTGTTCGTTATTGAGATGTTCGTTGTTGTGGTGTTCGTTGTTGTAGTGTTCATTGTTGTAGTGTACGTTGTTGTAGTGTTCGTTGTTTTAGTGCTCATTTTTGTGGTGTTCGTTGTTGAAGTGTTCGTTGTTGTAGTGTTCGTCGTTGTGGTGTTCGTTGTTGTAGTGTTCGTTGTTGAGATGTTTCGTTGTTGTGAGTTCGTTGTTGTAGTGTTTCGTTGTTGTAATGGTCGTTTTTATGATGTTTGTTGTTGTAATGTTCGTTGTTGTGGTGTTCGTGGTTGTAAAGTTCGTTGTTGGGGAGTTCGTTGTTGTGGTGTTCTTTGTTGTAGTGTTCGTTGTTGTGGTGTTCGTTGTTGTAAGTGTTCATTGTTGTACTGTTCGTGATGAGATGTTTGTTTTTGAGACGTTCGTTGTTGAGATGTTCGTTGTTGAGATGTTCGTTGTTGTGGTGTTCGTTGTTGTGAGTTTCGTTGTTTGTGGTGTTCGTTGTTGTCGTGTTCGTTGTTGTGGTGTTCGTTGTTGTGAGTTCGTTGTTGTGGTGTTCGTTGTGTCGTGTTCGTTTTTGAGATGTTCGTTGTTGAGATGTTCGTTGTTGAGTTGTTCGTTGTTGTAAAGTTCGTTGTTGTGGTGTTTGTTGTTGAGATGTTCGTTGTTGAGATGTTCGTTGTTGAGATGTTCGTTGTTGAGATGTTCGTTGTTGTGGTGTTCGTTGGGTTGATGTTCGTTGTTGTGGTGTTTGTGGTTGTGATGTTCTTTGTTGTGGTGTTCGTTGTTGTAGTGTTCGCTGTTGAGATGTTCGTTGTTGAGATGTTCGGTGATGTGGAGTTCGTTGTTGTAGTGTTTGTTGTTGTAGTGTTCGTTATTGTAGTGTTCGTTTTTGTAGTGTTCGTTTTTGTAGTGTTCGTTGTTTGTAGTGTTCGTTGTTGTAGTGTTCGTTGTTGAGATGTTCGTTGTTGTGGTGTTCGTTGTTGCAGTGTTCGTTGTTGTGATGTTCGTTGTTGTGGTGTTCGTTGTTGTAGTGTTCGTTGTTGTAGTGTACGTGTTGTAGTGTTCGTTGTTTAGTGCTCATTTTTGTGGTGTTCGTTGTTGAAGTGTTCATTGTTGTAGTGCTCGTAGTTGAGATGTTCCTTGCTGAGATGTTCGTTGTTGGAATGTTCGTTGTTGAGATGTTCGTTGTTGTGGTGTTCGTTCTTGAGATGTTCGTTATTGTGGTCTTCGTTGTTGTGGTGTTCGTTGTTGTAGTATTCGTTGTTGAAGTGTTCGTTGTTGTAGTGTTCGTTGTTTAGTGTTCGTTTTTGTGGTGTTCGTTGTTGAAGTGTTCGTTGTTGTAGTGTTCGTCGTTGTAGTGTTCGTTGTTGTAGTCTTCGTTGTTGAGATGTTCATTGTTGTGGTGTTCGTTGTTGTGGTGTTCGTTGTTGTGGTGTTCGTTGTTGTTGTGTTCGTTGTTGTAGTGTTCGTTGTTGTTAGTGTTCTTTGTTGAAATGTTCGTTGTTGTGGTGTTCGTTGTTGTGGTGTTCGTTGTTGAAGTGTTCGTTGTTTTGGTGTTTGTTGTTGTAGTGTTCGTTGTTGTAGTGTTCGTTGTTATGGTGCTCGTTGTTTATGGTGTTCGTTGTTGTTGTTGTGTTTCGTTGTTGTGGTGTTCATTGTTGTAATGTTCGTTGTTGTAGTGTTTGTTGTTGTAGTGTTCGTTGTTGTAGTGTATGTTGTTGTAGTGTTCGTTGTTGTAGTGTTCCTTCTTGTAATGTCCGTTGTTGTGGTGTTCGTTGTTGTAAATTTCGTTGTTGTGGTGTTCGTTGCTGTAGTGTTTTTGTTCTGGTGATCGTTGTTGTGGTGTTTCGTTGTTGTAGTGTTCGTTGTTGAAGTGTTCGTTGTTGTTTTCTTCGTTGTTATTGTGTTCATTGTTGTAATGTTCGTTGTTGTAGTGTTAATTAGTGTAGTGTTTCGTTGTTGTGGTGTTCGTTGTTGTAATGGTCGTTTTTATGATGTTCGTTGTTGTAATGTTCGTTGTTGTGGTGTTCGTTATTGTAAAGTTCGTTGTTGTGGAGATCGTTGTTGTGGTGTTCTTTGTTGTTGTGTTCGTTGTTGTGGTGTTCGTTGTTGTAGTGTTCATTGTTGTACTGTTCGTTGATGAGATGTTCGTTGTTGAGACGTTCGTTGTTGAGATGTTCGTTGTTGAGATGTTCGTTGTTGTAAAGTTCGTTGTTGTGGTGTTTGTTGTTGTGAGTTCGTTGTTGTGGTGTTCGTTGTTGTAATGGTCGTTTTTATGATGTTCGTTGTTGTAATATTCGTTGTTGAAGTGTTCGTGGTTGTAAAGTTCGTTGTTGTGGAGTTCGTTGTTGTGGTGTTCTTTGTTGTAGTGTTCGTTGTTGTGGTGTTCGTTGTTGTAGTGTTCATTGTTGTACTGTTCGTTGATGAGATGTTCGTTGTTGAAACGTTCGTTGTTGAGATGTTCGTTGTTGAGATGTTCGTTGTTGTGGTGTTCATTGTTGTGAGTTCGTTGTTGTGGTGTTCATTGTTGTCGTGTTTGTTTTGAGATGTTCTTTGTTGAGATGTTCGTTGTTGAGATGTTCGTTGTTGTAAAGTTCGTTGTTGTGGTGTTTGTTGTTGAGATGTTCGTTGTTGAGATGTTCGTTGTTGAGATGTTTGTTGTTGAGATGTTCGTTGTTGAGATGTTCGTTGTTGTGGTGTTCGTTGGGTTGATGTTCGTTGTTGTGGTGTTCGTGGTTGTGATGTTCGTTGTTGTGGTGTTCGTTGTTTTAGTGTTCGTTGTTGAGATGTTCGTTGTTGAGATGTTCGTTGTTGAGATGTTCGCTGTTGTGGTGTTCGGTGATGTGGTGTTCATTGTTGTAGTGTTTGTTGCTGTAATGTTCGTTATTGTAGTGTTCGTTGTTGCAGTGTTCGTTTTTGTAGTGTTCGTTGTTGTAGTGTTCGTTGTTGTAGTGTTCATTGTTGTATTGTTCGTTGTTGAGTTGTTTGTTGTTGTATTGTTCGTTGTTGAGTTGTTCGTTGTTTAGATGTTCGTTGTTGAGATGTTCGTTGTTGAGATGTTCGTTGATGTGGTGTTCGTTGTTGTAATGTTCGTTGTTGTTGTGTTCGTTGTTGTAGTGTTCGTTGTTGAGATGTTCGTTGTTGAGATGTTCGTTGTTGTGATGGTCGTTCTTGTGGTATTAGTTGTTATAGTGTTCGTTGTTGAGATGTTCGTTGTTGTGGTGTTCGTTGTTGTAGTGTTCATTGTTGTAGTGTTCGTGGTTGAGATGTTCGTTGTTAAGATGTTCGTTGTTATGGTGTTCGTTGATGTGGTGTTCGTTGTTGTAGTGTTCGTTGTTGTAGTGTTCGTTGTTGTAGTGTTCGTTGTTGTGGTGTTCGTTGTTGAGATGTTCGTTTTTGTAGTGTTCGTTGTTGTAGTGTTCGTTGTTGTAGTGTTCGTTTTTGAGATGTTCGTTGTTGTGGTGTTCGTTGTTGTAGTGTTCTTTGTTATGGTGTTTGTTGTTGTGGTGTTCATTGTTGTGGTGTTTGTTGTTGTAGTGTTCATTGTTGTAGTGTTCGTGGTTGAGATGTTCGTTGTTAAGATGTTCGTTTGTTATGGTGTTCGTTGATGTGGTGTTCGTTGTTGTAGTGTTCGTTGTTGTAGTGTTCATTGTTGTAGTGTTCGTTGTTTTAGTGTGCGTTGTTGTGGTGTGCGTTGTTGTGGTGTTCGTTTTGAGATGTTCGTTGTTGCAGTGTTCGTTGTTGTGGTGTTCGTTATTGAGATGTTCGTTGTTGTAGTGTTCGTTGTTGTAGTGTTCGTTGTTGTGATATTCGTTGTTGAGATGTTCGTTGTTGTGGTGTTCGTTGTTGTAGTGTTCTTTGTTATGGTGTTTGTTGTTGTGGTGTTCATTGTTGTGGTGTTCGTTTTGTAGTGTTCGTTGTTGCGGTGTTCGTTGTAGATGTGTTCGTTATTGTTATGTTCGTTCTTGAGATATTCGTTATTGTGGTGTTCGTTGTTGTGGTGTTCGTTGTTGTAGTATTCGTTGTTGAAGTGTTCGTTGTTGTAGTGTTCGTTGTTTTAGTGTTCGTTCTTGTGGTGTTCGTTGTTGAAGTGTTCGTTGTTGTAGTGTTCGTCGTTGTAGTGTTCGTTGTTGTAGTGTTCGCTGTTGTTGTGTTCGTTGTTGTAGTCTTCGTTGTTGAGATGTTCATTGTTGTGGTGTTCGTTGTTGTGGTGTTCGTTGTTGTGGTGTTCGTTGTTGTTGTGTTCGTTGTTGTAGTGTTCGTTGTTGTAGTGTTCTTTGTTGAAATGTTCGTTGTTGTGGTGTTCGTTGTTGTGGTGTTCGTTGTTGAAGTGTTCGTTGTTTTGGTGTTTGTTGTTGTAGTGTTCGTTGTTGTAGTGTTCGTTGTTATAGTGTTCGTTGTTATGGTGTTCGTTGTTGTTGTTGTGTTCGTTGTTGTGGTGTTCATTGTTGTAATGTTCGTTGTTGTAGTGTTTGTTGTTGTAGTGTTCGTTGTTGTAGTGTATGTTGTTGTAGTGTTCGTTGTTGTAGTGTTCCTTGTTGTAATGTCCGTTGTTGTGGAGTTTATTCTTATAACCTTCGTTGTTGTAGTGTTCGTTGTTCTAATGTTCGTTGTTGTGGTGTTCGTTGTTGTAGCGTTCGTTGTTGAAGTGTTCGTTGTTGTTATGGTCGTTTTTATGATGTTCGTTGTTGTAATGTTCGTTGTTGTGGTGTTCGTGGTTGTAAAGTTCGTTGTTGTGGAGTTCGTTGTTGTGGTGTTCTTTGTTGTAGTGTTCGTTGTTGTGGCGTTCGTTGTTGTAGTGTTCATTGTTGTACTGTTCGTTGATGAGATGTTCGTTGTTGAGACGTTCGTTGTTGAGATGTTCGTTGTTGAGATGTTCGTTGTTGTGGTGTTCGTTGTTGTGAGTTCGTTGTTGTGGTGTTCGTTGTTGTAATGGTCGTTTTTATGATGTTCGTTGTTGTAATGTTCGTTGTTGTGGTTTTCGTGGTTGTAAAGTTCGTTGTTGTGGAGTTCGTTGTTGTGGTGTTCTTTGTTGTAGTGTTCGTTGTTGTGGTGTTCGTTGTTGTAGTGTTCATTGTTGTACTGTTCGTTGATGAGATGTTCGTTGTTGAGACGTTCGTTGTTGTGGTGATCGTTGGGTTGATGTTCGTTGTTGTGGTGTTCGTGGTTGTGATGTTCGTTGTTGTGGTGTTCGTTGTTGTAGTGTTCGTTGTTGAGATGTTCGTTGTTGAGATGTTTGTTGTTGAGATGTTCGTTGTTGTGGTGTTCGGTGATGTGGTGTTCGTTGTTGTAGTGTTTGTTGTTGTAGTGTTCGTTATTGTAGTGTTCGTTGTTGAAGTGTTCGTTTTTGTAGTGTTCGTTGTTGTAGTGTTCGTTGTTGTTGTTCATTGTTGTATTGTTCGTTGTTGAGTTGTTTGTTGTTGCATTGTTCGTTGTTGAGTTGTTCGTTGTTTAGACGTTCGTTGTTGAGATGTTCGTTGTTGAGATGTTCGTTGATGTGGTGTTCGTTGTTGTGATGTTCGTTGTTGTGGTGTTCGTTGTTGTAGTGTTCGTTTTTGAGAGGTTCGTTGTTGAGATGTTCGTTGTTGAGATATTCGTTATAGTGGTGTTTGTTGTTGAGATGTTCGTTGTTGAGTTGTTCGTTGTTGAGATGTTCGTTGTTGAGATGTTCGTTGTTGTGGTGTTCGTTGGGTTGATGTTCGTTGTTGTGGTGTTCGTGGTTGTGATGTTCGTTGTTGTGGTGTTCGTTGTTGTAGTGTTCGTTGTTGAGATGTTCGTTTTTGAGTTGTTCGTTGTTGAGATGTTCGTTGTTGTGGTGTTCAGTGATGTGGTGTTCGTTGTTGTAATGTTCGTTGGTGAGATGTTCGTTGTTGAGATGTTCGTTGTTGTGATGGTCGTTCTTGTGGTGTTAGTTGTTATAGTGTTCGTTGTTGTAGTGTTCATTGTTGTAGTGTTCGTTGTTGAGATGTTCGTTGTTAAGATGTTCGTTGTTATGGTGTTCGTTGATGTGGTGTTCGTTGTTGTAGTGTTCGTTGTTGTAGTGTTCGTTGTTGTAGAGTTCGTTGTTGTGGTGTTCGTTGTTGAGATGTTCGTTTTTGTAGTGTTCGTTGTTGTAGTGTTCGTTGTTGTAGTGTTCATTGTTGTAGTGTTCGTTGTTTTAGTGTGCGTTGTTGTGGTGTGCGTTGTTGTGGTGTTCGTTTTGAGATGTTCGTTGTTGTAGTGTTCGTTGTTGTGGTGTTCGTTGTTGAGATGTTCGTTGTTGCAGTGTTCGTTGTTGTAGTGTTCGTTGTTGTAGTGTTCGTTGTTGTGATGTTCATTGTTGAGATGTTCGTTGTTGTGGTGTTCGTTGTTGTAGTGTTCTTTGTTATGGTGTTTGTTGTTATGGTGTTCGTTGTTGTTGTTTTGTTCGAGGTTGTGGTGTTCGTTGTTGTGATGTTCGTTGCTGTAGTGTTCGTTGTTGCAGTATTCGTTTTTGTGGTGTTCGTTGTTGTGGTGTTCATTGTTGTGGTGTTCGTTTTGCAGTGTTCGTTGTTGTGGTGTTCGTTGTTGATGTGTTCGTTGTTGTGATGTTCGTTCTTGAGATGTTCATTATTGTGGTGTTCGTTGTTGTGGTGTTCGTTGTTGTAGTATTCGTTGTTGAAGTGTTCGTTGTTGTAGTGTTCGTAGTTTTAGTGTTCGTTTTTGTGGTGTTCGTTGTTGAAGTGTTCGTTGTTGTTGTGTTCGTTGTTGTAGTGTTCGTTGTTGAGATGTTCATTGTTGTGGTGTTCGTTGTTGTGGTGTTCGTTGTTGTGGTGTTCGTTGTTGTTGTGTTCGTTGTTGTAGTGTTTGCTGTTGTAGTGTTCGTTTTTGTAGTTTATGTTGTTGTAGTGTTCGTTGTTGTAATGTTCCTTGTTGTAATGTCCGTTGTTGTGGAGTTTATTCTTATAACCTTCGTTGTTGTAGTGTTCGTTGTTCTAATGTTCGTTGTTGTGGTGTTCGTTGTTGTAGCGTTCGTTGTTGTAGTGTTTGTTGTTGAAGTGATCGTTATTGTGGTGTTCGATGTTGTAATGTTAGTTGTTGTAGTGTTCATTGTTGTAAATTTCGTTGTTGTGGTGTTCGTTGCTGTAGTGTTTGTTGTTGTGGTGATCGTTGTTGTGGTGTTCGTTGTTGTAGTGTTCGTTGTTGAAGTCTTCGTTGTTGTTTTCTTCGTTGTTTTTGTGTTCATTGTTGTAATGTTCGTTGTTGTAGTGTTAATTATTGTAGTGTTCGTTGTTGTGGTGTTCGTTGTTGTAATGGTCGTTTTATGATGTTCGTTGTTGTAATGTTCGTTGTTGTGGTGTTCGTGTTTGTAATGTTCGTTGTTGTGGAGTTTGTTGTTGTGGTGTTCTTTGTTGTAGTGTTCGTTGTTGTGGTGTTCGTTGTTGTAGTGTTCATTGTTATACTGTTCGTTGATGAGATGTTCGTTGTTGAGACGTTCTTTGTTGAGATGTTCGTTGTTGAGATGTTCGTTGTTGTGGTGTTCGTTGTTGTGAGTTCGTTGTTGTGGTGTTCGTTGTTGTAATGGTCGTTTTTATGATGTTCGTTGTTGTAATGTTCGTTGTTGTGGTGTTCGTGGTTGTAAAATTCGTTGTTGTGGAGTTCGTTGTTGTGGTGTTCTTTGTTGAAGTGTTCGTTGTTGTGGTGTTCGTTGTTGTAGTGTTCATTGTTGTACTGTTAGTTGATGAATGTTCGTTGTTGAGACGTTCGTTGTTGTGGTGTTCGTTGTTGTGGTGTTCGTTGTTGTAGTGTTCGTTGTTGTAGTGTTCGTTGTTTTAGTGTTCATTTTTGTGGTGTTCGTTGTTTGTGGTGTTCGTTATTGTAGTGTTCGTTGTTGTAGTGTTCGTTTTTGTAGTGTTCGTTGTTGTAGTGTTCGTTGTTGTAGTGTTCGTTGTTGAGATGTTCGTTGTTGTGGTGTTCGTTGTTGTAGTGTTCGTTGTTGTAGTGTTCGTTGTTTTAGTGCTCATTTTTGTGGTGTTCGTTGTTGTAGTGTTCGTTGTTGTAGTGTTAGTTTGTTTGTAGCTCATTTTTGTGGTTTTCGTTGTTGAAGTGTTCGTTGTTGTATTGTTCGTCGCTGTGGTGTTCGTTTGTTGAGTTGTTCGTTGTTGTAAAGTTCGTTGTTGTGGTGTTTGTTGTTGAGATGTTCGTTGTTGAGATGTTCGTTGTTGAGATGTTCGTTGTTGAGATGTTCGTTGTTGTGGTGTTCGTTGGGTTGATGTTCGTTGTTGTGGTGTTCGTGGTTGTGATGTTAGTTGTTGTGGTGTTCGTTGTTGTAGTGTTCGTTGTTGAGATGTTCGTTGTTGAGATGTTCGTTGTTGAGATGTTCGTTGTTTTGGTGTTCAGTGATGTGGTGTTCGTTGTTGTAGTGTTCGTTGTTGAGATTTTCGTTGTTGAGATGTTCGTTGGTGAGATGGTCGTTCTTGTGGTGTTAGTTGTTATAGTGTTCGTTGTTGAGATGTTCGTTGTTGTGGTGTTCGTTGTTGTAGTGTTCATTGTTGTAGTGTTCGTGGTTGAGATGTTCGTTGTTAAGATGTTCGTTGTTATGGTGTGTCGTTGATGTGGTGTTCGTTGTTGTAGTGTTCGTTGTTGTAGTGTTCGTTGTTGTAGTGTTCGTTGTTGTGGTGTTCGTTGTTGAGATGTTCGTTTTTGTAGTGTTCGTGTTGTAGTGTTCGTTGTTGTAGGTGCGTTGTTGGTGTTCGTTGTTAAGATGTTCGTTGTTATGTGGTGTTCGTTGATGTGGTGTTCGTTGTTTAGTGTTCGTTGTTGTTGTAAATGTTCGTTGTTTTAGGTGCGTGTTGGGTGTGCGTTAGTTGTGGTGTTCGTTTTGAGATGTTCGTTGTTGTAGTGTTCGTTGTTGTGGTGTTCGTTGTTGTGGTGTCGTTGTTGTGGTGTTCATTGTTGTATGTTCGTGTTGTAGGTTTGTTGTTGTAGTGTTCGTTATTTAGGTATGTTGTTGTAGTGTTCGTTGTTGTAGTGTTCCTTGTTGTAATGTCCGTTGTTGTGGAGTTTATTTTAACCTTCGTTGTTTAGTGTTCGTTGTTCTAATGTTCGTTGTTGTGGTGTTCGTTGTTGTAGCGTTCGTTGTTGTAGTGTTTGTTGTTGTAGTGATCGTTATTGTGGTGTTCGATGTTGTAATGTTAGTTGTTGTAGTGTTCATGTTGTAAATTTCGTTGTTGTGGTGTTCGTGCTATAGTGTTTGTTGTTGGGTGCGATCGTTGTTGTGGTGTTCGTTGTTGTAGTGTTCGTCGCTGTGGTGTTCGTTGTTGAGAGTTCGTTGTTGTAAAGTTCGTTGTTGTGGTGTTTGTTGTTGAGATGTTCGTTGTTGAGATGTTCGTTGTTGGATGTTCGTTGTTGAGATGTTCGTTGTTGTGGTGTTCGTTGGGTTGATGTTCGTTGTTGTGGTGTTCGTGGTTGTGATGTTAGTTGTTGTGGTGTTCGTTGTTGTAGTGTTCGTTGTTGAGATGTTCGTTGTTGAGATGTTCGTTGTTGAGATGTTCGTTGTTTTGGTGTTCAGTGATGTGGTGTTCGTTGTTGTAGTGTTCGTTGTTGAGATTTTCGTTGTTGAGATGTTCGTTGGTGTGATGGTCGTTCTTGTGGTGTTAGTTGTTATAGTGTTCGTTGTTGAGATGTTCGTTGTTGTGGTGTTCGTTGTTGTAGTGTTCATTGTTGTAGTGTTCGTGGTTGAGATGTTCGTTGTTAAGATGTTCGTTGTTATGGGTGTTCGTTGATGTGGTGTTCGTTGTTGTAGTGTTCGTTGTTGTAGTGTTCGTTGTTGTAGTGTTCGTTGTTGTGGTGTTCGTTGTTGAGATGTTCGTTTTTGTAGTGTTCGTTGTTGTAGTGTTCGTTGTTGTAGTGTTCGTTGTTGAGATGTTCGTTGTTAAGATGTTCGTTGTTATGGTGTTCGTTGATGTGGTGTTCGTTGTTGTAGTGTTCGTTGTTGTTGTAATGTTCGTTGTTTTAGTGTGCGTTGTTGTGGTGTGCGTTGTTGTGGTGTTCGTTTTGAGATGTTCGTTGTTGTAGTGTTCGTTGTTGTGGTGTTCGTTGTTGTTGTTGTGTTCGTTGTTGTGGTGTTCATTGTTGTAATGTTCGTTGTTGTAGTGTTTGTTGTTGTAGTGTTCGTTATTGTAGTGTATGTTGTTGTAGTGTTCGTTGTTGTAGTGTTCCTTGTTGTAATGTCCGTTGTTGTGGAGTTTATTCTTATAACCTTCGTTGTTGTAGTGTTCGTTGTTCTAATGTTCGTTGTTGTGGTGTTCGTTGTTGTAGCGTTCGTTGTTGTAGTGTTGTTGTTGTAGTGATCGTTATTGTGGTGTTCGATGTTGTAATGTTAGTTGTTGTAGTGTTCATTGTTGTAAATTTCGTTGTTGGGTTCGTTGCTAGTGTTTTGTTGTGGTGATCGTTGTTGTGGTGTTCGTTGTTGTAGTGTTCGTTGTTGAAGTGTTCGTTGTTGTTATGGTCGTTTTTATGATGTCCGTTGTTGTAATGTTCGTTGTTGTGGTGTTCGTCGTTGTAAAGTTCGTTGTTGTGGAGTTCGTTGTTGTGGTGTTCTTTGTTGTAGTGTTCGTTGTTGTGGTGTTCGTTGTTGTAGTGTTCATTGTTGTACTGTTCGTTGATGAGATGTTCGTTGTTGAGACGTTCGTTGTTGAGATGTTCGTTGTTGAGATGTTCGTTGTTGAGATGTTCGTTGTTGTGGTGTTCGGTGATGTGCTGTTCGTTGTTGTAGTGTTGTTGTTGTAGTGTTCGTTATTGTAGGTTCGTTGTTGTAGTGTTCGTTTTTGTAGTGTTCGTTGTTGTAGTGTTCGTTGTTGTAGTGTTCATTGTTGTATTGTTCGTTGTTGAGTTGTTTGTTGTGTATTGTTCGTTGTTGAGTTGTTCGTTGTTTAGACGTTCGTTGTTGAGATGTTCGTTGTTGAGATGTTCGTTGATGTGGTGTTCGTGTTGTGTGTTCGTTGTGTGTGGTGTTCGTTGTTGTAGTGTTCGTTTTTGAGAGGTTCGTTGTTGAGATGTTCGTTGTTGAGATATTCGTTGTAGTGGTGATTGTTGTTGAGATGTTCGTTGTTGAGTTGTTCGTTGTTGAGATGTTCGTTGTTTAGATGTTCGTTGTTGTGGTGTTCGTTGGGTTGATGTTCGTTGTTGTGGTGTTCGTGGTTGTGATGTTCGTTGTTGTGGTGTTCGTTGTTGTAGTGTTCGTTGATGAGATGTTCGTTTTGAGTTGTTCGTTGTTGAGATGTTCGTGTTGTGGTGTTCAGTGATGTGGTGTTCGTTGTTGTAATGTTCGTTGGTGAGATGTTCGTTGTTGAGATATTCGTTGTTGTGATGGTCGTTCTTGTGGTGTTACTTGTTATAGTGTTCGTTGTTGAGATGTTCGTTGTTGTGGTGTTCGTTGTTGTAGTGTTCATTGTTGTAGTGTTCGTTGTTGAGATGTTCGTTGTTAAGATGTTCGTTGTTATGGTGTTCGTTGATGTGGTGTTCGTTGTTGTAGTGTTCGTTGTTGTAGTGTTCGTTGTTGTAGAGGTCGTTGTTGTGGTGTTCGTTGTTGAGATGTTCGTTTTTGTAGTGTTCGTTGTTGTAGTGTTCGTTGTTGTAGTGTTCATTGTTGTAGTGTTCGTTGTTTTAGTGTGCGTTGTTGTGGTGTGCGTTGTTGTGGTGTTCGTTTTGAGATGTTCGTTGTTGTAGTGTTCGTTGTTGTGGTGTTCGTTGTTGAGATGTTCGTTGTTGCAGTGTTCGTTGTTGTAGTGTTCGTTGTTGTAGTGTTCGTTGTTGATGTTCGTTGTTGAGATGTTCGTTGTTGTGGTGTTCGTTGTTGTAGTGTTCTTTGTTATGGTGTTTGTTGTTATGGTGTTCGTTGTTGTTGTTTTGTTCGAGGTTGTGGTGTTCGTTGTTGTGATGTTCGTTGCTGTAGTGTTCGTTGTTGCAGTATTCGTTTTGTGGTGTTCGTTGTGTGGTGTTCATTGTTGTGGTGTTCGTTTGTAGTGTTCGTTGTTGTGGTGTTCGTTGTGATGTGTTCGTTGTTGTGATATTCGTTCTTGAGATGTTCATTATTGTGGTGTTCGTTGTTGTGGTGTTCGTGTTGTAGTATTCGTTGTTGAAGTGTTCGTTGTTGTAGTGTTCGTAGTTTTAGTGTTCGTTTTTGTGGTGTTCGTTGTTGAAGTGTTCGCTGTTGTAGTGTTCGTTGTTGTTGTGTTCGTTGTTGTAGTGTTCGTTGTTGAGATGTTCATTGTTGTGGTGTTCGTTGTTGTGGTGTTCGTTGTTGTGGTGTTCGTTGTTGTTGTGTTCGTTGTTGTAGTGTTTGCTGTTGTAGTGTTCGTTGTTGTAGTGTATGTTGTTGTAGTGTTCGTTGTTGTAATGTTCCTTGTTGTAATGTCCGTTGTTGTGGAGTTTATTCTTATAACCTTCGTTGTTGTAATGTTCGTTGTTCTAATGTTCGTTGTTGTGGTGTTCGTTGTTGAAGTGTTCGTTGTTGTTTTCTTCGTTGTTTTTGTGTTCATTGTTGTAATGTTCGTTGTTGTAGTATTAATTATTGTAGTGTTCGTTGTTGTGGTGTTCGTTGTTGTAATGGTCGTTTTATGATGTTCGTTGTTGTAATGTTCGTTGTTGTGGTGTTCGTTGTTGTAATGGTCGTTTTATGATGTTCGTTGTTGTAATGTTCGTTGTTGTGGTGTTCGTATTTGTAATGTTCGTTGTTGTGGAGTTCGTTGTTGTGGTGTTCTTTGTTGTAGTGTTCGTTGTTGTGGTGTTCGTTGTTGTAGTGTCATTGTTGTACTGTTCGTTGATGAGATGTTCGTTGTTGAGACGTTCTTTGTTGAGATGTTCGTTGTTGAGATGTTCGTTGTTGTGGTGTTCGTTGTTGTGAGTTCGTTGTTGTGGTGTTCGTTGTTGTAATGGTCGTTTTTATGATGTTCGTTGTTGTAATGTTCGTTGTTGTGGTGTTCGTGGTTGTAAAGTTCGTTGTTGTGGAGTTCGTTGTTGTGGTGTTCTTTGTTGTAGTGTTCGTTGTTGTGGTGTTCGTTGTTGTAGTGTTCATTGTTGTACTGTTAGTTGATGAGATGTTCGTTGTTGAGACGTTCGTTGTTGTGGTGTTCGTTGTTGTGGTTTTCGTTGTTGTAGTGTTCGTTGTTGTAGTGTTCGTTGTTTTAGTGCTCATTTTTGTGGTGTTCGTTGTTGTGGTGTTCGTTATTGTAGTGTTCGTTGTTGTAGTGTTCGTTTTTGTAGTGTTCGTTGTTGTAGTGTTCGTTGTTGTAGTGTTCGTTGTTGAGATGTTCGTTGTTGTGGTGTTCGTTGTTGTAGTGTCGTTGTTGTAGTGTTCGTTGTTTTAGTGCTCATTTTTGTGGTGTTCGTTGTTGTAGTGTTCGTTGTTGTAGTGTTCGTTGTTGTAGTGTTAGTTGTTTTAGTGCTCATTTTTGTGGTGTTCGTTGTTGAAGTGTTCGTTGTTGTAGTGTTCGTCGTTGTGGTGTTCGTTGTTGAGATGTTCGTTGTTGTAAAGTTCGTTGTTGTGGTGTTTGTTGTTGAGATGTTCGTTGTTGAGATGTTCGTTGTTGAGATGTTCGTTGTTGAGATGTTCGTTGTTGTGGTGTTCGTTGGGTTGATGTTCGTTGTTGTGGTGTTCGTGGTTGTGATGCTAGTTGTTGTGGTGTTCGTTGTTGTAGTGTTCGTTGTTGAGATGTTCGTTGTTGAGATGTTCGTTGTTGAGATGTTCGTTGTTTTGGTGTTCAGTGATGTGGTGTTCGTTGTTGTAGTGTTCGTTGTTGAGATTTTCGTTGTTGAGATGTTCGTTGGTGTGATGGTCGTTCTTGTGATGTTAGTTGTTATAGTGTTCGTTGTTGAGATGTTCGTTGTTGTGGTGTTCGTTGTTGTAGTGTTCATTGTTGTAGTGTTCGTGGTTGAGATGTTCGTTGTTAAGATGTTCGTTGTTATGGTGTTCGTTTATGTGGTGTTCGTTGTTGTAGTGTTCGTGTTGTAGTGTTCGTTGTTGTAGAGTTCGTTGTTGTGGTGTTCGTTGTTGAGATGTTCGTTTTTGTAGTGTTCGTTGTTGTAGTGTTCGTTATTGTAGTGTTCGTTGTTGAGATGTCGTTGTTAAGATGTTCGTTGTTATGGTGTTCGTTGATGTGGTGTTCGTTGTTGTAGTGTTCGTTGTTGTTGTAATGTTCGTTGTTTTAGTGTGCGTGTTGTGGTGTGCGTTGTTGTGGTGTTCGTTTGAGATGTTCGTTGTGTAGTGTTCGTTGTTGGGTGTTCGTTGTTGTTGTTGTGTTCGTTGTTGTGGTGTTCATTGTTGTAATGTTCGTTGTTGTAGTGTTTGTTGTTGTAGTGTTCGTATTGTAGTGTATGTTGTTGTAGTGTTCGTTGTTGTAGTGTTCCTTGTTGTAATGTCCGTTGTTGTGGAGTTTATTCTTATAACCTTCGTTGTTGTAGTGTTCGTTGTTCTAATGTTCGTTGTTGTGGTGTTCGTTGTTGTAGCGTTCGTTGTTGTAGTGTTTGTTGTTGTAGTGATCGTTATTGTGGTGTTCGATGTTGTAATGTTAGTTGTTGTAGTGTTCATTGTTGTGGTGTTCGTTGCTATAGTGTTTGTTGTTGTGGTGATCGTTGTTGTGGTGTTCGTTGTTGTAGTGTTCGTTGTTGAAGTGTTCGTTGTTGTTTTGGTCGTTTTTATGATGTCCGTTGTTGTAATGTTCGTTGTTGTGGTGTTCGTCGTTGTAAAGTTCGTTGTTGTGGAGTTCGTTGTTGTGGTGTTCATTGTTGTAGTGTTCGTTGTTGTGGTGTTCGTTGTTGTAGTGTTCATTGTGTACTGTTAGTTGATGAGATGTTCGTTGTTGAGACGTTCGTTGTTGTGGTGTTCGTTGTTGGGTGTTCGTTGTTGTAGTGTTCGTTGTTGTAGTGTTCGTTGTTTTAGTGCTCATTTTTGTGGGTGTTCGTTGTTGTGGTGTTCGTTATTGTAGTGTTCGTTGTTGTAGTGTTCGTTTTTTGTAGTGTTCGTTGTTGTAGTGTTCGTTGTTGTAGTGTTCGTTGTTGAGATGTTCGTTGTTGTGGTGTTCGTTGTTGTAGTGTTCGTTGTTGTAGTGTTCGTTGTTTTAGTGCTCATTTTTGTGGTGTTCGTTGTTGTAGTGTTCGTTGTTGTAGTGTTAGTTGTTTTAGTGCTCATTTTTGTGTGTTTTCGTTGTTGAAGTGTTCGTTGTTGTAGTGTTCGTCGCTGTGGTGTTCGTTGTGAGATGTTCGTTGTTGTAAAGTTCGTTGTTGTGGTGTTTGTTGTTGAGATGTCGTTGTTGAGATGTCCGTTGTTGAGATGTTCGTTGTTGAGATGTTCGTTGTTGTGGTGTTCGTTGGGTTGATGTTCGTTGTTGTGGTGTTCGTGGTTGTGATGTTAGTTGTTGTGGTGTTCGTTGTTGTAGTGTTCGTTGTTGAGATGTTCGTTGTTGAGATGTTCGTTGTTGAGATGTTCGTTGTTTTGGTGTTCAGTGATGTGGTGTTCGTTGTTGTAGTGTTCGTTGTTGAGATTTTCGTTGTTGAGATGTTCGTTGGTGTGATGGTCGTTCTTGTGGTGTTAGTTGTTATAGTGTTCGCTGTTGAGATGTTCGTTGTTGTGGTGTTCGTTGTTGTAGTGTTCATTGTTGTAGTGTTCGTGGTTGAGATGTTCGTTGTTAAGATGTTCGTTGTTATGGTGTTCGTTGATGTGGTGTTCGTTGTTGTAGTGTTCGTTGTTGTAGTGTACGTTGTTGTAGTGTTCGTTGTTGTGGTGTTCGTTGTTGAGATGTTCGTTTTTGTAGTGTTCGTTGTTGTAGTGTTCGTTGTTGTAGTGTTCGTTGTTGAGATGTTCGTTTGTTTAAGATGTTCGTTGTTATGGTGTTCGTTGATGTGGTGTTCGTTGTTGTAGTGTTCGTTGTTGTTGTAATGTTCGTTGTTTTAGTGTGCGTTGTTGTGGTGTGCGTTGTTGTGGTGTTCGTTTGAGATGTTCGTTGTTGTAGTGTTCGTTGTTGTGGTGTTCGTTGTTGTTGTTGTGTTCGTTGTTGTGGTGTTCATTGTTGTAATGTTCGTTGTTGTAGTGTTTGTTGTTGTAGTGTTCGTTATTGTAGTGTATGTTGTTGTAGTGTTCGTTGTTGTAATGTTCCTTGTTGTAATGTCCGTTGTTGTGGAGTTTATTCTTATAACCTTCGTTGTTGTAGTGTTCGTTGTTCTAATGTTCGTTGTTGTGGTGTTCGTTGTTGTAGCGTTCGTTGTTGTAGTGTTTGTTGTTGTAGTGATCGTTATTGTGGTGTTCGATGTTGTAATGTTAGTTGTTGTAGTGCTCATTGTTGTAAATTTCGTTGTTGTGGTGTTCGTTGCTATAGTGTTTGTTGTTGTGGTGATCCTTGTTGTGGTGTTCGTTTGTTGTCGTGTTCGTTGTTGAAGTGTTCGTTGTTGTTATGGTCGTTTTTATGATGTCCGTTGTTGTAATGTTCGTTGTTGTGGTGTTCGTCGTTGTAAGTTCGTTGTTGTGGAGTTCGTTGTTGTGGTGTTCTTTGTTGTAGTGTTCGTTGTTGTGGTGTTCGTTGTTTGTAGTGTTCATTGTTGTACTGTTCGTTGATGAGATGTTCGTTGTTGAGACGTTCGTTGTTGAGATGTTCGTTGTTGAGATGTTCGTTGTTGAGATGTTCGTTGTTGTGGTGTTCGGTGATGTGCTGTTCGTTGTTGTAGTGTTTGTTGTTGTAGTGTTCGTTATTGTAGTGTTCGTTGTTGTAGTGTTCGGTTTTTGTAGTGTTCGTTGTTGTAGTGTTCGTTGTTGTAGTGTTCATTGTTGTATTGTTCGTTGTTGAGTTGTTTGTTGTTGTATTGTTCGTTGTTGAGTTGTTCGTTGTTTAGACGTTCGTTGTTGAGATGTTCGTTGTTGAGATGTTCGTTGATGTGGTGTTCGTTGTTGTGATGTTCGTTGTTGTGGTGTTCGTTGTTGTAGTGTTCGTTTTTGAGAGGTTCGTTGTTGAGATGTTCGTTGTTGAGATATTTCGTTGTAGTGGTGATTGTTGTTGAGATGTTCGTTGTTGAGTTGTTCGTTGTTGAGATGTTCGTTGTTTAGATGTTCGTTGTTGTGGTGTTCGTTGGGTTGATGTTCGTTGTTGTTGGTGTTCGTGGGTTGTGATGTTCGTTGTTGTGGTGTTCGTTGTTGTAGTGTTCGTTGATGAGATGTTCGTTTTTTGAGTTGTTCGTTGTTGAGATGTTCGTTGTTGTGGTGTTCAGTGATGTGGTGTTCGTTGTTGTAATGTTCGTTGGTGAGATGTTCGTGTTGAGATATTCGTTGTTGTGATGGTCGTTCTTGTGGTGTTACTTGTTATAGTGTTCGTTGTGAGATGTTCGTTGTTGTGGTGTTCGTTGTTGTAGTGTTCATTGTTGTAGTGTTCGTTGTTGAGATGTTCGTTGTTAAGATGTTCGTTGTTATGGTGTTCGTTGATATGGTGTTCGTTGTTGTAGTGTTCGTTGTTGTAGTGTTCGTTGTGTGTAGAGGTCGTTGTTGTGGTGTTCGTTGTTGAGATGTTCGTTTTTGTAGTGTTCGTTGTTGTAGTGTTCGTTGTTGTAGTGTTCATTGTTGTAGTGTTCGTTGTTTTAGTGTGCGTTGTTGTGGTGTGCGTTGTTGTGGTGTTCGTTTTGAGATGTTCGTTGTTGTAGTGTTCGTTGTTGTGGTGTTCGTTGTTGAGATGTTCGTTGTTGCAGTGTTCGTTGTTGTAGTGTTCGTTGTTGTAGTGTTCGTTGTTGTGATGTTCGTTGTTGAGATGTTCGTTGTTGTGGTGTTCGTTGTTGTAGTGTTCTTTGTTATGGTGTTTGTTGTTATGGTGTTCGTTGTTGTTATTTTGTTCGAGGTTGTGGTGTTCGTTGTTGTGATGTTCGTTGCTGTAGTGTTCGTTGTTGCAGTATTCGTTTTTGTGGTGTTCGTTGTTGTGGTGTTCATTGTTGTGGTGTTCGTTTTGTAGTGTTCGTTGTTGTGGTGTTCGTTGTTGATGTGTTCGTTGTTGTGATATTCGTTCTTGAGATGTTCATTATTGTGGTGTTCGTTGTTGTGGTGTTCGTTGTTGTAGTATTCGTTGTTGAAGTGTTCGTTGTTGTAGTGTTCGTAGTTTTAGTGTTCGTTTTGTGGTGTTCGTTGTTGAAGTGTTCGCTGTTGTAGTGTTCGTTGTTGTTGTGTTCGTTGTTGTAGTGTTCGTTGTGAGATGTTCATTGTTGTGGTGTTCGTTGTTGTGGTGTTCGTTGTTGTGGTGTTCGTTGTTGTTGTGTTCGTTGTTGTAGTGTTGGCTGTTGTAGTGTTCGTTGTTGTAGTGTATGTTGTTGTAGTGTTCGTTGTTGTAATGTTCCTTGTTGTAATGTCCGTTGTTGTGGAGTTTATTCTTATAACCTTCGTTGTTGTAGTGTTCGTTGTTCTAATGTTCGTTGTTGTGGTGTTCGTTGTTGAAGTGTTCGTTGTTGTTTTCTTCGTTGTTTTTGTGTTCATTGTTGTAATGTTCGTTGTTGTAGTATTAATTATTGTAGTGTTCGTTGTTGTGGTGTTCGTTGTTGTAATGGTCGTTTTATGATGTTCGTTGTTGTAATGTTCGTTGTTGTGGTGTTCGTTGTTGTAATGGTCGTTTTATGATGTTCGTTGTTGTAATGTTCGTTGTTGTGGTGTTCGTATTTGTAATGTTCGTTGTTGTGGAGTTCGTTGTTGTGGTGTTCTTTGTTGTAGTGTTCGTTGTTGTGGTGTTCGTTGTTGTAGTGTTCATTGTTGTACTGTTCGTTGATGAGATGTTCGTTGTTGAGACGTTCTTTGTTGAGATGTTCGTTGTTGAGATGTTCGTTGTTGTGGTGTTCGTTGTTGTGAGTTCGTTGTTGTGGTGTTCGTTGTTGTAATGGTCGTTTTTATGATGTTCGTTGTTGTAATGTTCGTTGTTGTGGTGTTCGTGGTTGTAAAGTTCGTTGTTGTGGAGTTCGTTGTTGTGGTGTTCTTTGTTGTAGTGTTCGTTGTTGTGGTGTTCGTTGTTGTAGTGTTCATTGCTGTACTGTTAGTTGATGAGATGTTCGTTGTTGAGACGTTCGTTGTTGTGGTGTTCGTTGTTGTGGTTTTCGTTGTTGTAGTGTTCGTTGTTGTAGTGTTCGTTGTTTTAGTGCTCATTTTTGTGGTGTTCGTTGTTGTGGTGTTCGGTATTGTAGTGTTCGTTGTTGTAGTGTTCGTTTTTGTAGTGTTCGTTGTTGTAGTGTTCGTTGTTGTAGTGTTCGTTGTTGAGATGTTCGTTGTTGTGGTGTTCGTTGTTGTAGTGTTCGTTGTTGTAGTGTTCGTTGTTTTAGTGCTCATTTTTGTGGTGTTCGTTGTTGTAGTGTTCGTTGTTGTAGTGTTCGTTGTTGTAGTGTTAGTTGTTTTAGTGCTCATTTTTGTGGTGTTCGTTGTTGAAGTGTTCGTTGTTGTAGTGTTCGTCGTTGTGGTGTTCGTTGTTGAGATGTTCGTTGTTGTAAAGTTCGTTGTTGTGGTGTTTGTTGTTGAGATGTTCGTTGTTGAGATGTTTCGTTGTTGAGATGTTCGTTGTTGAGATGTTCGTTGTTGTGGTGTTCGTTGGGTTGATGTTCGTTGTTGTGGTGTTCGTGGTTGTGATGCTAGTTGTTGTGGGTGTTCGTTGTTGTAGTGTTCGTTGTTGAGATGTTCGTTGTTGAGATGTTCGTTGTTGAGATGTTCGTTGTTTTGGTGTTCAGTGATGTGGTGTTCGTTGTTGTAGTGTTCGTTGTTGAGATTTTCGTTGTTGAGATGTTCGTTGGTGTGATGGTCGTTCTTGTGATGTTAGTTGTTATAGGTGTTCGTTGTTGAGATGTTCGTTGTTGTGGTGTTCGTTGTTGTAGTGTTCATTGTTGTAGTGTTCGTGGTTGAGATGTTCGTTGTTAAGATGTTCGTTGTTATGGTGTTCGTTTATGTGGTGTTCGTTGTTGTAGTGTTCGTTGTTGTAGTGTTCGTTGTTGTAGAGTTCGTTGTTGTGGTGTTCGTTGTTGAGATGTTCGTTGTTGTAGTGTTCGTTGTTGTAGTGTTCGTTATTGTAGTGTTCGTTGTTGAGATGTTCGTTGTTAAGATGTTCGTTGTTATGGTGTTCGTTGATGTGGTGTTCGTTGTTGTAGTGTTCGTTGTTGTTGTAATGTTCGTTGTTTTAGTGTGCGTTGTTGTGGTGTGCGTTGTTGTGGTGTTCGTTTTGAGATGTTCGTTGTTGTAGTGTTCGTTGTTGTGGTGTTCGTTGTTGTTGTTGTGTTCGTTGTTGTGGTGTTCATTGTTGTAATGTTCGTTGTTGTAGTGTTTGTTGTTGTAGTGTTCGTTATTGTAGTGTATGTTGTTGTAGTGTTCGTTGTTGTAGTGTTCCTTGTTGTAATGTCCGTTGTTGTGGAGTTTATTCTTATAACCTTCGTTGTTGTTGTGTTCGTTGTTCTAATGTTCGTTGTTGTGGTGTTCGTTGTTGTAGCGTTCGTTGTTGTAGTGTTTGTTGTTGTAGTGATCGTTATTGTGGTGTTCGATGTTGTAGTGTTAGTTGTTGTAGTGTTCATTGTTGTGGTGTTCGTTGCTATAGTGTTTGTTGTTGTGGTGATCGTTGTTGTGGTGATCGTTGTTGAAGTGTTCGTTGTTGTTATGGTCGTTTTTATGATGTCCGTTGTTGTAATGTTCGTTGTTGTGGTGTTCGTCGTTGTAAAGTTCGTTGTTGTGGAGTTCGTTGTTGTGGTGTTCATTGTTGTAGTGTTCGTTGTTGTGGTGTTCGTTGTTGTAGTGTTCATTGTTGTACTGTTCGTTGATGAGATGTTCGTTGTTGAGACGTTCGTTGTTGAGATGTTCGTTGTTGAGATGTTCGTTGTTGAGTTGTTCGTTGTTGTGGTGTTCGGTGATGTGCTGTTCGTTGTTGTAGTGTTTGTTGTTGTAGTGTTCGTTATTGTAGTGTTCGTTGTTGTAGTGTTCGTTTTTGTAGTGTTCGTTGTTGTAGTGTTCGTTGTTGTAGTGTTCATTGTTGTATTGTTCGTTGTTGAGTTGTTTGTTGTTGTATTGTTCGTTGTTGAGTTGTTTGTTGTTGTATTGTTCGTTGTTGAGTTGTTCAATGTTTAGACGTTCGTTGTTGAGATGTTCGTTGTTGAGATGTTCGTTGATGTGGTGTTCGTTGTTGTGATGTTCGTTGTTGTGGTGTTCGTTGTTGTAGTGTTCGTTTTTGAGAGGTTCGTTGTTGAGATGTTCGTTGTTGAGATATTCGTTGTAGTGGTGTTTGTTGTTGAGATGTTCGTTGTTGAGTTGTTCGTTGTTGAGATGTTCGTTGTTGAGATGTTCGTTTGTTGTGGTGTTCGTTGGGTTGATGTTCGTTGTTGTGGTGTTCGTGGTTGTGATGTTCGTTGTTGTGGTGTTCGTTGTTGTAGTGTTCGTTGTTGAGATGTTCGTTGTTGAGATGTTCGTTGGTTGAGTTGTTCGTTGTTGAGATGTTCGTTGTTGTGGTGTTCAGTGATGTGGTGTTCGTTGTTGTAATGTTTGTGATGAGATGTTCGTTGTTGAGATGTTCGTTGGTGTGATGGTCGTTCTTGTGGTGTTAGTTGTTATAGTGTTCGTTGTTGAGATGTTCGTTGTTGTGGTGTTCGTTGTTGTAGTGTTCATTGTTGTAGTGTTCGTTGTTGAGATGTTCGTTGTTAAGATGTTCGTTGTTATGGTGTTCGTTGATGTGGTGTTCGTTGTTGTAGTGTTCGTTTGTTGTAGTGATCGTTGTTGTAGAGGTCGTTGTTGTGGTGTTCGTTGTTGAGATGTTCGTTTTTGTTAGTGTTCGTTGTTGTAGTGTTCGTTGCTGTAGTGTTCATTGTTGTAGTGTTCGTTGTTTTAGTGTGGCGTTTGTTGTGGTGTGCGTTGTTGTGGTGTTCGTTTTGAGATGTTTGTTGTTGTAGTGTTCGTTGTTGTGGTGTTCGTTGTTGAGATGTTCGTTGTTGTAGTGTTCGTTGTTGTAGTGTTCGTTGTTGTAGTGTTCGTTGTTGTGGTGTTCGTTGTTGAGATGTTCGTTGTTGTGGTGTTCGTTGTTGTAGTGTTCTTTGTTATGGTGTTTGTTGTTATTGTGTTCGTTGTTGTTGTTTTGTTCGAGGTTGTGGTGTTCGTTGTTGTGATGTTCGTTGCTGTAGTGTTCGTTGTTGCAGTATTCGTTTTTGTGGTGTTCGTTGTTGTGGTGTTCATTGTTGTGGTGTTCGTTTTGTAGTGTTCGTTGTTGTGGTGTTCGTTGTTGATGTGTTCGTTGTTGTGATGTTCGTTCTTGAGATTTTCATTATTGTGGTGTTCGTTGTTGTGGTGTTCGTTGTTGTAGTATTCGTTGTTGAAGTGTTCGTTGTTGTAGTGTTCGTTGTTTCAGTGTTCGTTTTTGTGGTGTTCGTTGTTGAAGTGTTCGTTGTTCTAATGTTTCGTTGTTGTGGTGTTCGTTGTTGTAGCGTTCGTTGTTGTAGTGTTTGTTGTTGTAGTGATCGTTATTGTGGTGTTCGATGTTGTAATGTTAGTTGTTGTAGTGTTCATTGTTTGTAAATTTCGTTGTTGTGGTGTTCGTTGCTGTAGTGTTTGTTGTTGTGGTGATTCGTTGTTGTGGTGTTCGTGGTTGTAAAGTTCGTTGTTGTGGAGTTCGTTGTTGTGGTGTTCTTTGTTGTAGTGTTCGTTGTTGTGGTGTTCGTTGTTGTAGTGTTCATTGTTGTACTGTTCGTTGATGAGATTGTTCGTTGTTGAGACGTTCTTTGTTGAGATGTTCGTTGTTGAGATGTTCGTTGTTATGGTGTTCGTTGTTGTGAGTTCGTTGTTGTGGTGTTCGTTGTTGTAATGGGCGGTTTTTATGATGTTCGTTGTTGTAATGTTCGTTGTTGTGGTGTTCGTGGTTGTAAAGTTCGTTGTTGTGGAGTTCGTTGTTGTGGTGTTCTTTGTTGTAGTGTTCGTTGTTGTGGTGTTCGTTGTTGTAGTGTTCATTGTTGTACTGTTCGTTGATGAGATGTTCGTTGTTGAGACGTTCGTTGTTGAGATGTTCGTTGTTGAGTGAGAATGGTTCGTTGTTGTGGTGTTCGTTGTTGTGAGTTCGTTGTTGTGGTGTTCGTTGTTGTAATGGACATTTTTATGATGTTCGTTGTTGTAATGTTCGTTGTTGTGGTGTTCGTGGTTGTAAAGTTCGTTGTTGTGGAGTGCGTTGTTGTGGTGTTCTTTCTTGTAGTGTTCGTTGTTGTGGTGTTCGTTGTTGTAGTGTTCATTGTTGTACTGTTCGTTGATGAGATGTTCGTTGTTGAGACGTTCGTTGTTGAGATGTTCGTTGTTGAGACGTTCGTTGTTGTGGTGTTCGTTGTTGTGAGTTCGTTGTTGTGGTGTTCGTTGTTGTCGTGTTCGTTTTTGTGATGTTCGTTGTTGAGATGTTCGTTGTTGAGATGTTCGTTGTTGTAAAGTTCGTTGTTGTGGTGTTTGTTGTTGAGATGTTCGTTGTTGAGATGTTCGTTGTTGAGATGTTCGTTGTTGAGATGTTCGTTGTTGTGGTGTTCGTTGGGTTGATGTTCGTTGTTGTGGTGTTCGTTGTTGTAGTGTTCGTTGTTGAGATGTTCGTTGTTGAGATGTTCGTTGTTGAGATGTTCGTTGTTGTGGTGTTCGGTGATGTGGTGTTCGTTGTTGTAGTGTTTGTTGTTGTAGTGTTTGTTATTGTAGTGTTCGTTGTTGTAGTGTTCGTTTTTGTAGTATTCGTTGTTGTAGTGTTCGTTGTTGTAGTGTTCGTTGTTGAGATGTTCGTTGTTGTGGTGTTCGTTGTTGCAGTGTTCGTTGTTGAGATGTTCGTTGTTGTGGTGTTCGTTGTTGTAGTGTTCGTTGTTGTAGTGTACATTGTTGTAGTGTTCGTTGTTTTAGTGCTCATTTTTGTGGTGTTCGTTGTTGAAGTGTTCGTTGTTGTTGTGTTCGTCGTTGTGGTGTTCGTTGTTGAAGTGTTCGTTGTTTTGGTGTTTGTTGTTGTAGTGTTCATTGTTGCAGTGTTCGTTGTTATGGTGTTCGTTGTTATGGTGTTCGTTGTTGTTGTTGTGTTCGTTGTTGTGGTGTTCATTGTTTTAATGTTCGTTGTTGTAGTGTTTGTTGTTGTAGTGTTCGTTGTTGTAGTGTATGTTGTTGTAGTGTTCGTTGTTGTAGTGTTCCTTGTTGTAATGTCCGTTGTTGTGGAGTTTATTCTTATAACCTTCGTTGTTGTAGTGTTCGTTGTTCTAATGTTCGTTGTTGTGGTGTTCGTTGTTGTAGCGTTCGTTGTTGTAGTGTTTGTTGTTGTAGTGATCGTTATTGTGGTGTTCGTTGTTGTAATGTTAGTTGTTGTAGCGTTCATTGATGTAAATTTCGTTTTTGTTGTGTTCGTTGCTGTAGTGTTTGTTGTTGTGGTGTTCGTTGTTGTGGTGTTCGTTGTTGTAGTGTTCGTTGTTGAAGTGTTCGTTATTGTTTTCTTCGTTGTGGTAGTGTTCATTGTTGTAATGTTCGTTGTTGTAGTGTTAATTAGTGTAGTGTTCGTTGTTGTGGTGTTCGTTGTTGTAATGGTCGTTTTTATGATGTTCGTTGTTGTAATGTTCGTTGTTGTGGTGTTCGTGATTGTAAAGTTCGTTGTTGTGGAGTTCGTTGTTGTGGTGTTCGTTGTTGTAGTGTTCGTTGTTGTGGTGCTCGTTGTTGTAGTGTTCATTGTTGTACTGTTCGTTGATGAGATGTTCGTTGTTGACACGTTCGTTGTTGTGGTGTTCGTTGTTGTGGTGTTCGTTGTTGTAGTGTTCGTTGTTGTAGTGTTCGTTGTTTTAGTGCTCATTTTTGTGGTGTTCGTTGTTGTGGTGTTCGTTATTGTAGTGTTCGTTGTTGTAGTGTTCGTTTTTGTAGTGTTCGTTGTTGTAGTGTTCGTTGTTGTAGTGTTCGTTGTTGAGATGTTCGTTGTTGTGGTGTTCGTTGTTGTAGTGTTCGTTGTTGTAGTGTTCGTTGTTTTAGTGCTCATTTTTGTGGTGTTCGTTGTTGTAGTGTTCGTTGTTGTAGTGTTCGTTGTTTTAGTGCTCATTTTTGTGGTGTTCGTTGTTGAAGTGTTCGTTGTTGTAGTGTTCGTCGTTGTGGTGTTCGTTTTTGAGATGTTCGTTTTTGCAGTGTTCGTTGTTGTAGTGTTCGGTGTTGTGGTGTTCGTTGTTGAGATGTTCGTTTTGTAGTGTTCGTTTTTGAGAGGTTCGTTGTTGAGATGTTCGTTGTTGAGATATTCGTTATAGTGGTGTTTGTTGTTGAGATGTTCGTTGTTGAGTTGTTCGTTGTTGAGATGTTCGTTTTGAGATGTTCGTTGTTGTGGTGTTCGTTGGGTTGATGTTCGTTGTTGTGGTGTTCGTGGTTGTGATGTTCGTTGTTGTGGTGTTCGTTGTTGTAGTGTTCGTTGTTGAGATGTTCGTTTTTGAGTTGTTCGTTGTTGAGATGTTCGTTGTTGTGGTGTTCAGTGATGTGTTGTTCGTTGTTGTAATGTTCGTTGGTGAGATGTTCGTTGTTGAGATGTTCGTTGTTGTGATGGTCGTTCTTGTGGTGTTAGTTGTTATAGTGTTCGTTGTTGAGATGTTCGTTGTTGTGGTGTTCGTTGTTGTAGTGTTCATTGTTGTAGTGTTCGTTGTTGAGATGTTCGTTGTTAAGATGTTCGTTGTTATGGTGTTCGTTGATGTGGTGTTCGTTGTTGTAGTGTTCGTTGTTGTAGTGTTCGTTGTTGTAGAGTTCGTTGTTGTGGTGTTCGTTGTTGAGATGTTCGTTTTTGTAGTGTTCGTTGTTGTAGTGTTCGTTGTTGTAGTGTTCATTGTTGTAGTGTTCGTTGTTTTAGTGTGCGTTGTTGTGGTGTGCGTTGTTGTGGTGTTCGTTTTGAGATGTTCGTTGTTGTAGTGTTCGTTGTTGTGGTGTTCGTTGTTGAGATGTTCGTTGTTGCAGTGTTCGTTGTTGTAGTGTTCGTTGTTGTAGTGTTCGTTGTTGTGGTGTTCATTGTTGAGATGTTCGTTGTTGTGGTGTTCGTTGTTGTAGTGTTCTTTGTTATGGTGTTTGTTGTTATGGTGTTCGTTGTTGTTGTTTTGTTCGAGGTTGTGGTGTTCGTTGTTGTGATGTTCGTTGCTGTAGTGTTCGTTGTTGCAGTATTCGTTTTTGTGGTGTTCGTTGTTGTGGTGTTCATTGTTGTGGTGTTCGTTGTTGATGTGTTCGTTGTTGTGATGTTCGTTCTTGAGATGTTCATTATTGTGGTGTTCGTTGTTGTGGTGTTCGTTGTTGAAGTGTTCGTTGTTGTAGTGTTCGTAGTTTTAGTGTTCGTTTTTGTGGTGTTCGTTGTTGAAGTGTTCGTTGTTGTTGTGTTCGTTGTTGTAGTGTTCGTTGTTGAGATGTTCATTGTTGTGGTGTTCGTTTTTGTGGTGTTCGTTGTTGTGGTGTTCGTTGTTGTTGTGTTCGTTGTTGTAGTGTTTGCTGTTGTAGTGTTCGTTGTTGTAGTGTATGTTGTTGTAGTGTTCGTTGTTGTAATGTTCCTTGTTGTAATGTCCGTTGTTGTGGAGTTTATTCTTATAACCTTCGTTGTTGTAGTGTTCGTTGTTCTAATGTTCGTTGTTGTGGTGTTCGTTGTTGTAAATTTCGTTGTTGTGGTGTTCGTTGCTGTAGTGTTTGTTGTTGTGGTGATCGTTGTTGTGGTGTTCGTTGTTGTAGTGTTCGTTGTTGAAGTGTTCGTGGTTGTTTTCTTCGTTGTTTTTGTGTTCATTGTTGTAATGTTCGTTGTTGTAGTGTTAATTATTGTAGTGTTCGTTGTTGTGGTGTTCGTTGTTGTAATGGTCGTTTTATGATGTTCGTTGTTGTAATGTTCGTTGTGGTTGTTCGTGTTTGTAATGTTCGTTGTTGTGGAGTTTGTTGTTGTGGTGTTCTTTGTTGTAGTGTTCGTTGTTGTGGTGTTCGTTGTTGTAGTGTTCATTGTTGTACTGTTCGTTGATGAGATGTTCGTTGTTGAGACGTTCTTTGTTGAGATGTTCGTTGTTGAGATGTTCGTTGTTGTGGTGTTCGTTGTTGTGAGTTCGTTGTTGTGGTGTTCGTTGTTGTAATGGTCGTTTTTATGATGTTCGTTGTTGTAATGTTCGTTGTTGTGGTGTTCGTGGTTGTAAAGTTCGTTGTTGTGGAGTTCGTGTTGTGGTGTTTCTTTGTTGTAGTGTTCGTTGTTGTGGTGTCTTCGTTGTTGTAGTGTTCATTGTTGTACTGTTAGTTGATGAGATGTCGTTGTTGAGACGTTCGTTGTTGTGGTGTTCGTGGTTGTGGTGTTCGTTGTTGTAGTGTTCGTTGTTGTAGTGTTCGTTGTTTTAGTGCTCATTTGTTGGTGTTCGTTGTTGTGGTGTTCGTTATTGTAGTGTTCGTTGTTGTAGTGTTCGTTTGTAGTGTTCGTGTTGTTAGTGTTCGTTGTTGTAGTGTTCGTTGTGAGATGTTCGTTGTTGTGGTGTTCGTTGTTGTAGTGTTCGTGTTGTAGTGTTTCGTTGTTTTTAGTGCTCATTTTTGTGGTGTTCGTTGTTGTAGTGTTCGTTGTTGTAGTGTTCGTTGTTTTAGTGCTCATTTTTGTGTGTGTCGTTGTTGAAGTGTTCGTTGTTGTTGTGTTCGTCGTTTGTGTGTTCGTTGTTGAGATGTTCGTTGTTGTAAAGTTCGTTGTTGTGGTGTTTGTTGTTGACATGTTCGTTGTTGAGATGTCGTTGTTGAGATGTTCGTTGTTGAGATGTTCGTTGTTGTGGTGTTCGTTGGGTTGATGTTCGTTGTTGTGGGTTCGTGGTTGTGATGTTCGTTGTTGTGGTGTTCGTTGTTGTAGTGTTCGTTGTTGAGATGTTCGTTGTTGAGATGTTCGTTGTGAGATGTTCGTTGTTGTGGTGTTCAGTGATGTGGTGTTCGTTGTTGTTGTGTTCGTTGTTGAGATTTTCGTTGTTGAGATGTTCGTTGTTGTGATGGTCGTTCTTGTGGTGTTAGTTGTTATAGTGGTTCGTTGTTGAGATGTTCGTTGTTGTGGTGTTCGTTGTTGTAATGTTCATTGTTGAAGTGTTCGTGGTTGAGATGTTCGTTGTTAAGATGTTCGTTGTTATGGTGTTCGTTGATTTGGTGTTCGTTGTTGTAGTGTTCGTTGTTGTAGTGTTCTTTGTTGTAGTGTTCGTTGTGGTGTGTTTCGTTGTTGAGATGTTCGTTTTTGCAGTGTTCGTGTTGTAGTGTTCGTTGTTGTAGTGTTCGTTGTTGAGATGTTCGTTGTTAAGATGTTTCGTTGTTATGGTGTTCGTTGATGTGGTGTCGTTGTTGTAGTGTTCGTTGTTGTAGTGTTCGTTGTTGTAGTGTTCGATGTTGTGGTGTTCGTTGTTGAGATGTTCGTTTTTGTAGTGTTCGTTGTTGTAGTATTCGTTGTTGTAGTGTTCATTGTTGTAGTGTTCGTTGTTTTAGTGTGCGTTGTTGTGGTATGCGTTGTTGTGGTGTTCGTTTTGAGATGTTCGTTGTTGTAGGTTCGTTGGTGTGGTGTTCGTTATTGAGATGTTCGTTGTTGTAGTGTTCGTTTGTAGTGTTCGTTGTTGTGGTATCGTTGTTGAGATGTTCTTTGTTGTGTGTTGTTGTAGTGTTCTTTGTTATGGTGTTTGTTGTTGTGGTGATCATTGTTGTGGTGTTCGTTTGTAGTGTTTCGTTGTTGCGGTGTTCGTTGTAGATGTGTTCGTTGTTGTTATGTTCGTTCTTGAGATGTTCGGTATTGTGGGTTCGTTGTTGTGGTGTTCGTTGTTGTTGTATTCGTTGTTGAAGTGTTCGTGTTGTTGTAGTGTTCGTTGTTTTAGTGTCCGTTTTTGTGGTGTTCGTTGTTGAAGTGTTCGTTGTTGTAGTGTTCGTCATTGTAGTGTTCGTTGTTGTAGTGTTCGTTGTTGTTGTGTTCGTTGTTGTAGTCTTCGTTGTTGAGATGTTCATTGTTGTGGTGTTCGTTGTTGTGGTGTTCGTTGTTGTGGTGTTCGTGTTGTTGTGTAGTTGTGTTGTGTTAGTTGTTGTAGTGTTCGTTGTTGTAGTGTTCTTTGTTGAAATGTTCGTTGTTGTGGTGTTCGTTGTTGTGGTGTTCGTTGTTGTGGTGTTCGTTGTTGAAGTGTTCGTTGTTTTGGTGTTGTTGTTGTAGTGTTCGTTGTTGTAGTGTTCGTTGTTATGGTGTTCGTTGTATGGTGTTCGTTGTTGTTGTTGTGTTCGTTGTTGTGGGTTCATTGTTGTAATGTTCGTTGTTGTAGTGTTTGTTGTTGTAGTGTTCGTTGTAGTTTTGTAGTTTTGTTGTTGTAATGTCCGTTGTTGTGGAGTTTATTCTTATAACCTTCGTTGTTGTAGTGTTCGTTGTTCTAATGTTCGTTGTTGTGGTGTTCGTTGTTGTAGTGTTCGTTGTTGTAGTGTTTGTTGTTGTAGTGTTCATTGTTGTAAATTTCGTTGTTGTGGTGTTCGTTGCTATAGTGTTTGTTGTTGTGGTGATCGTTGTTGTGGTGTTCGTTGTTGAAGTGTTCGTTGTTGTTATGGTCGTTTTATGATGTTCGTTGTTGTAATGTTCGTTGTTGTGGTGTTCGTGGTTGTAAAGTTCGTTGTTGTGGAGTTCGTTGTTGTGTTTCTTTGTTGTAGTGTTCGTTCTTGTGGTGTCGTTGTTGTAGTGTTCATTGTTGTACTGTTCGTTGATGAGATGTTCGTTGTTGAGACGTTCGTTGTTGTGAGTTCGTTGTTGTGGTGTTCGTTGTTGTAATGGTCGTTTTTTTATGATGTTCGTTGTTGTAATGTTCGTTGTTGTGTCTTCGTGGTTGTAAAGTTCGTTGTTTGTGGAGTTCGTTGTTGTGGTGTTCTTTGTTGTAGTGTTCGTTGTTGTGGTGTTCGTTGTTGTAGTGTTCATTGTTGTACTGTTCGTTGATGAGATGTTCGTTGTTGACGTTCGTTGTTGAGATGTTCGTTGTTGAGATGTTCGTTGTGTGTGTTCGTTGTTGTGAGTTCGTTGTTGTGGTGTTCGTTGTTGTCGTGTTCGTTTTTGAGATGTTCGTTGTTGAGATGTTCGTTTGTGAGATGTTCGTTGTTGTAAAGTTCGTTGTTGTGGTGTTTGTTGTTGAGATGTTCGTTGTTGAGATGTTCGTTGTTGAGATGTTCGTTGTTGAGATGTTCGTTGTTGTGGTGTTCGTTGGGATGTTCGTTGTTGTGGTGTTCGTGGTTGTGATGTTCATTGTTGTGTGGTGTTCGTTGTGTAGTGTTCATTGTTAAGATGTTCGTTGTTGAGATGTTCGTTGTTGAGATGTTCGTTGTTGTGGTGTTCGGTGATGTGGTGTTCGTTTTGTAGTGTTTGTTGTTGTAGTGTTCGTTATTGTAGTGTTCGTTGTTGTAGTGGTTCGTTTTTTGTAGTGTTCGTTGTTGTAGTGTTCGTTGTTGTAGTGTTCATGTTGTATTGTTCGTTGTTGAGTTGTTTGTTGTTGTATTGTTCGTTGTTGAGTTGTTCGTTGTTTAGACGTTCGTTGTTGAGATGTTCGTTGTTGAGATGTTCGTTGATGTGGTGTTCGTTGTTGTGATGTTCGTTGTTGTGGTGTTCGTTGTTGTAGTGTTCGTTTTTGAGAGGTTCGTTGTTGAGATGTTCGTTGTTGAGATATCGTTGTTGTGGTGTTTGTTGTTGAGATGTTCGTTGTTGAGTTGTTCGTTGTTGAGATGTTCGTTGTTGAGATGTTCGTTGTTGTGTGTTCGTTGGGTTGATGTTCGTTGTTTGTGGTGTTCGTGGTTGTGATGTTCGTTGTTGTGGTGTTCGATGTTGTAGTGTTCGTTGTTGAGATGTTCGTTGTTGAGTTGTTCGTTGTTGAGATGTTCGTTGTTGTGGTGTTCAGTGATGTGGTGTTCGTTGTTGTAATGATCGTTGTTGAGATGTTTGTTGTTGAGATGTTCGTGTTGTGATGGTCGTTCTTGTGGTGTAGTTGTTATAGTGTTCGTTGTTGAGATGTTCGTTTGTTGTGGTGTTCGTTGTTGTAGTGTTCATTGTTGTAGTGTTCGTTGTTGAGATGTTCGTTGTTAAGATGTTCGTTGTTATGGTGTTCGTTGATGTGGTGTTTCGTTGTTGTAGTGTTCGTTGTTGTAGTGTTCGTTGTTGTAGAGGTCGTGTTTGTGGTGTTCGTGTTGAGATGTTCGTTTTGTAGTGTTCGTTGTTGTAGTGTTCGTTGTTGTAGTGTTCATTGTTGTAGTGTTCGTTGTTTTAGTGTGCGTTGTTGTGGTGTGCGTTGTGTGTGTGGTGTTCGTTTTGAGATGTTCGTTGTTTGTAGTGTTCGTTGTTGTGGTGTTCGTTGTTGAGATGTTCGTTGTTGTAGTGTTCGTGTTGTAGTGTTCGTTGTTGTAGTTCGTGTTGTGGTGTTCGATGTTGAGATGTTCGTTGTTGTGGTGTTCGTTGTTGTAGTGTTCTTTGTTATGGTGTTGTTGTTATGGTGTTCGTTGTTGTTGTTTTGTTCGAGGTTGTGGTGTTCGTTGTTGTGATGTTCGTTGTTGTGGTGTTCGTTGTTGTAGTGTTCGTTGTTAAGATGTTTCGTTGTTGAGATGTTTCGTTGTTGAGATGTTCGTTGTTGTGGTGTTCGGTGATGTGGTGTTCGTTGTTGTAGTGTTTGTTGTTGTAGTGTTCGTTATTGTAGTGTTTTGTTGTTGTAGTGTTCGTTTTTGTAGTGTTCGTTGTTGTAGTGTTCGTTGTTGTAGTGTTCATTGTTGTATTGTTCGTTGTTGAGTTGGTCGTTGTTTAGACGTTCGTTGTTGAGATGTTCGTTGTTGTGGTGTTCGTTGTTGTAGTGTTCGTTGTTGAAGTGTTCGTTGTTGTTTTCTTCGTTGTGGTAGTGTTCATTGTTGTAATGTTCGTTGTTGTTGTGTTAATTAGTGTAGTGTTCGTTGTTGTGGTGTTCGTTGTTGTAATGGTCGTTTTTATGATGTTCGTTGTTGTAATGTTCGTTGTTGTGGTGTTCGTGATTGTAAAGTTCGTTGTTGTGGAGTTCGTTGTTGTGTGTTCGTTGTTGTAGTGTTCGTTGTTGTGGTGCTCGTTGTTGTAGTGTTCATTGTTGTACTGTTCGTTGATGAGATGTTCGTTGTTGAGACGTTCGTTGTTGTTGTGTTCGTTGTTGTGGTGTTCGTTGTTGTAGTGTTCATTGTTGTAGTGTTCGTTGTTTTAGTGTGCGTTGTTGTGGTATGCGTTGTTGTGGTGTTCGTTTTGAGATGTTCGTTGTTGTAGTGTTCGTTGGTGTGGTGTTCGTTATTGAGATGTTCGTTGTTGTAGTGTTCGTTGTTGTAGTGTTCGTTGTTGTGGTATTCGTTGTTGAGATGTTCTTTGTTGTGGTGTTCGTTGTTGTAGTGTTCTTTGTTATGGTGTTTGTTGTTGTGGTGTTCATTGTTGTGGTGTTCGTTTTGTAGTGTTCGTTGTTGCGGTGTTCGTTGTAGATGTGTTCGTTGTTGTTATGTTCGTTCTTGAGATGTTCGGTATTGTGGTGTTCGTTGTTGTGGTGTTCGTTGTTGTTGTATTCGTTGTTGAAGTGTTCGTTGTTGTAGTGTTCGTTGTTTTAGTGTCCGTTTTTGTGGTGTTCGTTGTTGAAGTGTTCGTTGTTGTAGTGTTCGTCATTGTAGTGTTCGTTGTGTAGTGTTCGTTGTTGTTGTGTTCGTTGTTGTAGTCTTCGTTGTTGAGATGTTCATTGTTGTGGTGTTCGTTGTTGTGGTGTTCGTTGTTGTGGTGTTCGTTGTTGTTGTGTTAGTTGTTGTTGTGTTAGTTGTTGTAGTGTTCGTTGTTGTAGTGTTCTTTGTTGAAATGTTCGTTGTTGTGGTGTTCGTTGTTGTGGTGTTCGTTGTTGAAGTGTTCGTTGTTTTGGTGTTTGTTGTTGTAGTGTTCGTTGTTGTAGTGTTCGTTGTTATGGTGTTCGTTGTTATGGTGTTCGTTGTTGTTGTTGTGTTCGTTGTTGTGGTGTTCATTGTTGTAATGTTCGTTGTTGTAGTGTTTGTTGTTGTAGTGTTCGTTTTTGTAGTTTATGTTGTTGTAATGTCCGTTGTTGTGGAGTTTATTCTTATAACCTTCGTTGTTGTAGTGTTCGTTGTTCTAATGTTCGTTGTTGTGGTGTTCGTTGTTGTAGTGTTCGTTGTTGTAGTGTTTGTTGTTGTAGTGTTCATTGTTGTAAATTTCGTTGTTGTGGTGTTCGTTGCTATAGTGTTTGTTGTTGTGGTGATCGTTGTTGTGGTGTTCGTTGTTGAAGTGTTCGTTGTTGTTATGGTCGTTTTTATGGTTCGTTGTTGTAATGTTCGTTGTTGTGGTGTTCGTGGTTGTAAAGTTCGTTGTTGTGGAGTTCGTTGTTGTGGTGTTTTTGTTGTAGTGTTCGTTCTTGTGGTGTTCGTTGTTGTAGTGTTCATTGTTGTACTGTTCGTTGATGAGATGTTCGTTGTTGAGACGTTCGTTGTTGAGATGTTCGTTGTTAAGATGTTCGTTGTTGTGGTGTTCGTTGTTGTGAGTTCGTTGTTGTGGTGTTCGTTGTTGTAATGGTCGTTTTTATGATGTTCGTTGTTGTAATGTTCGTTGTTGTGGTCTTCGTGGTTGTAAAGTTCGTTGTTGTGGAGTTCGTTGTTGTGGTGTTCTTTGTTGTAGTGTTCGTTGTTGTGGTGTTCGTAGTTGTAGTGTTCATTGTTGTACTGTTCGTTGATGAGATGTTCGTTGTTGAGACGTTCGTTGTTGAGATGTTCGTTGTTGAGATGTTCGTTGTTGTGGTGTTCGTTGTTGTGAGTTCGTTGTTGTGGTGTTCGTTGTTGTCGTGTTCGTTTTAGAGATGTTCGTTGTTGAGATGTTCGTTGTTGAGATGTTCGTTGTTGTAAAGTTCGTTGTTGTGGTGTTTGTTGTTGAGATGTTCGTTGTTGAGATGTTCGTTGTTGAGATGTTCGTTGTTGAGATGTTCGTTGTTGTGGTGTTCGTTGGGTTGATGTTCGTTGTTGTGGTGTTCGTGGTTGTGATGTTCATTGTTGTTTGGTGTTCGTTGTTGTAGTGTTCGTTGTTAAGATGTTCGTTGTTGAGATGTTCGTTGTTGAGATGTTCGTTGTTGTGGTGTTCGGTGATGTGGTGTTTCGTTGTTGTAGTGTTTGTTGTTGTAGTGTTCGTTATTGTAGTGTTCGTTGTTGTAGTGTTCGTTTTTGTAGTGTTCGTTGTTGTAGTGTTCGTTGTTGTAGTGTCATTGTTGTATTGTTCGTTGTTGAGTTTTTGTTGTTGTATTGTTCGTTGTTGAGTTGTTCGTTGTTTAGACGTTCGTTGTTGAGATGTTCGTTGTTGAGATGTTCGTTGATGTGGTGTTCGTTGTTGTGATGTTCGTTGTTGTGGTGTTCGTTGTTGTAGTGTTCGTTTTTGAGAGGTTCGTTGTTGAGATGTTCGTTGTTGAGATATTCGTTGTTGTGGTGTTTGTTGTTGAGATGTTCGTTGTTGAGTTGTTCGTTGTTGAGATGTTCGTTGTTGAGATGCTCGTTGTTGTGGTGTTCGTTGGGTTGATGTTCGTTGTTGTGGTGTTCGTGGTTGTGATGTTCGTTGTTGTGGTGTTCGATGTTGTAGTGTTCGTTGTTGAGATGTTCGTTGTTGAGTTGTTCGTTTTGAGATGTTCGTTGTTGTGGTGTTCAGTGATGTGGTGTTCGTTGTTGTAATGATCGTTGTTGAGATGTTTGTTGTTGAGATGTTCGTTGTTGTGATGGTCGTTCTTGTGGTGTTAGTTGTTATAGTGTTCGTTGTTGAGATGTTCGTTGTTGTGGTGTTCGTTGTTGTAGTGTTCATTGTTGTAGTGTTCGTTGTTGAGGTGTTCGTTGTTAAGATGTTCGTTGTTATGGTGTTCGTTGATGTGGTGTTCGTTGTTGTAGTGTTCGTTGTTGTAGTATGTTCGTTGTAGAGGTCGTTGTTGTGGTGTTCGTTGTTGAGATGTTCGTTTTTGTAGTGTTCGTTGTTGTAGTGTTCGTTGTTGTAGTGTTCATTGTTGTAGTGTTCGTTGTTTTAGTGTGCGTTGTTGTGGTGTGCGTTGTTGTGGTGTTCGTTTTGAGATGTTCGTTGTTGTAGTGTTCGTTGTTGTGGTGTTCGTTGTTGAGATGTTCGTTGTTGTAGTGTTCGTTTTGTAGTGTTCGTTGTTGTAGTGTTCGTTGTGTGTTCGATGTTGAGATGTTCGTTGTTGTGTGGTTCGTTGTTGTAGTGTTCTTTGTTATGGTGTTTGTTGTTATGGTGTTCGTTGTTGTTTTGTTCGAGGTTGTGGTGTTCGTTGTTGTGATGTTCGTTTTGTGGTGTTCGTTGTTGTAGTGTTCGTTGTTAAGATGTTCGTTGTTGAGATGTTCGTTGTTGAGATGTTCGTTGTTGTGGTGTTCGTGATGTGGTGTTCGTTGTTGTAGTGTTTGTTGTTGTAGTGTTCGTTATTGTAGTGTTTGTTGTTGTAGTGTTCGTTTTGTAGTGTTTCGTTGTTGTAGTGTTCGTTGTTGTAGTGTTCATTGTTGTATTGTTCGTTGTTGAGTTGGTCGTTGTTTAGACGTTCGTTGTTGAGATGTTCGTTGTTGTGGTGTTCGTTGTTGTAGTGTTCGTTGTTGAAGTGTTTCGTTGTTGTTTTCTTCGTTGTGGTAGTGTTCATTGTTGTAATGTTCGTTGTTGTTGTGTTAATTAGTGTAGTGTTCGTTGTTGTGGTGTTCGTTGTTGTAATGGTCGTTTTTATGATGTTCGTTGTTGTAATGTTCGTTGTTGTGGTGTTCGTGATTGTAAAGTTCGTTGTTGTGGAGTTCGTTGTTGTGGTGTTCGTTGTTGTAGTGTTCGTTGTTGTGGTGCTCGTTGGTTGTAGTGTTCATTGTTGTACTGTTCGTTGATGAGATGTTCGTTGTTGAGACGTTGCGTTGTTGTGTGTTCGTTGTTGTGGTGTTCGTTGTTGTAGTGTTCGGTTGTTGTAGTGTTCGTTGTTTTAGTGCTCATTTTTGTGTGTTTCGTTGTTGTGGTGTTCGTTATTGTAGTGTTCGTTGTTGTTGTAGTGATCGTTTTTGTAGTGTTCGTTGTTGTAGTGTTCGTTGTTGTAGTGTTCGTTGTTGTTCGAGTTGTTGGTTCGTTGTTTGGTGTTCGTTGTTGTAGTGTTCGTTGTTGTAGTGTTCGTTGTTGTAGTGTTCGTTGTTTAGTGCTCATTTGTGGTTGTTCGTTGTTGTAGTGTTCGTTGTTGTAGTGTTCGTTGTTGTAGTTTCGTTGTTTAGTGCTCATTTTTGTGGTGTTCGTTGAAGTGTTCGTGTTGTAGTGTTCGTCGTTGTGGTGTTCGTTGTTGAGATGTTCGTTGTTGAAAGTTCGTTGTTGTTGTGTTTGTTTGTTGACATGTTCGTTGTTGAGATGTTCGTTGTTGAGATGTGTTCGTTGTTGAGATGTTCGTTGTTGTGGTGTTCGTTGGGTTGATGTTCGTTGTTGTGGTGTTCGTGGTTGTGATGTTCGTTGTTGTGGTGTTCGTTGTTGTAGTGTTCGTTGTTGAGATGTTCGTTGTTGAGATGTTCGTTGTTGAGATGTTCGTTGTTGTGGTGTTCAGTGATGTGGTGTTCGTTGTTGTAGTGTTCGTTGTTGAGATTTTCGTTGTTGAGATGTTCGTTGTTGTGATGGTCGTTCTTTGGTGTTAGTTGTTATAGTGTTCGTTGTTGAGATGTTCGTTGTTGTGGTGTTCGTTGTTGTAATGTTCATTGTTGAAGTGTTCGTGGTTGAGATGTTCGTTGTTAAGATGTTCGTTGTTATGGTGTTCCTTGATTGGTGTTCGTTGTTGTAGTGTTCGTGTGTAGTTTTCTTTGTTGTAGTGTTCGTTGTTGTGGTGTTCGTTGTTGAGATGTTCGTGTTTGCAGTGTTCGTTGTTGTAGTGTTCGTTGTTGTAGTTCGTTGTTGAGATTTTCGTTGTTAAGATGTTCGTGTTATGGTGTTCGTTGATGTGGTGTTCGTTGTGTAGTGTTCGTTGTTGTAGTGTTCGTTGTTGTAGTGTTCGTTGTTGTGGTGCGTTGTTGAGATGTTCGTTTTTGTAGTGTTCGTTGTTGTAGTATTGTTGTTGTAGTGTTCATTGTTGTAGTGTTCGTTGTTTTAGTGTGCGTTGTTGTGGTGTGCGTTGTTGTGGTGTTCGTTTTGAGATGTTCGTTGTTGTAGTGTTCGTTGGTGTGGTGTTCGTTATGAGATTTCGTTGTTGTAGTGTTCGTTGGTAGTGTTCGTTGTGTATGTGTTCGTTGTTGTGGTATTCGTTGTTGAGATGTTCGTTGTTGTGTGTTCGTTGTTGTAGTGTTCTTTGTTATGGTGTTTGTTGTTGTGGTGTTCATTGTTGTGGTGTTCGTTTTGTAGTGTTCGTTGTTGCGGTGTTCGTTGTAGATGTGTTCGTTGTTGTTATGTTCGTTCTGAGATGTTCGGTATTGTGGTGTTCGTTGTTGTGGGTTTCGTTGTTGTAGTATTCGTTGTTGAAGTGTTCGTTGTTGTAGTGTTCGTTGTTTTAGTGTCCGTTTTTGTGGTGTTCGTTGTTGAAGTGTTCGTTGTTGTAGTGTTGTCATTTGTAGTGTTCGTGTTGTAGTGTTCGTTGTTGAAGTGTTCGTTGTTGTTTTCTTCGTTGTGGAAGTGTTCATTGTTGTAATGTTCGTTGTTGTTGTGTTAATTAGTGTAGTGTTCGTTGTTGTGGTGTTCGTTGTTGTAATGGTCGTTTTTATGATGTTCGTTGGTAATGTTCGTTGTTGTGTTTTGTGGTGTTCGTGATTGTAAAGTTCGTTGTTGTGGAGTTCGTTGTTGTGGTGTTCGTTGTTGTAGTGTTCGTTGTTGTGGTGCTCGTTGTTGTAGTGTTCATTGTTGTACTGTTCGTTGATGAGATGTTCGTTGTTGAGACGTTCGTTGTTGTTGTGTTCGTTGTTGTGGTGTTCGTTGTTGTAGTGTTCGTTGTTGTTAGTGTTCGTTGTTTTAGTGCTCATTTTGTGGGTGTTCGTTGTTGTGGTGTTCGTTATTGTAGTGTTCGTTGTTGTAGTGTTCGTTTTGTAGTGTTCGTTGTTGTAGTGTTCGTTGTTGTAGTGTTCGTTGTTGAGATGTTCGTTGTTGTGGTGTTCGTTGTTGTAGTGTTCGTTGTTGTAGTGTTCGTTGTTGTAGTGTTCGTTGTTTTAGTGCTCATTTTTGTGGTGTTCGTTGTTGTAGTGTTCGTGTTGTAGTGTTCGTTGTTGTAGTGTTCGTTGTTTTAGTGCTCATTTTTGTGGTGTTCGTTGTTGAAGTGTTCGTTGTTGTAGTGTTCGTCGTTGTGGTGTTCGTTGTTGAGATGTTCGTTGTTGTAAAGTCGTTGTTGTGGTGTTTGTTGTTGACATGTTCGTTGTTGAGATGTTCGTTGTTGAGTGTTCGTTGTTGAGATGTTCGTTGTTGTGGTGTTCGTTGGGTTGATGTTCGTTGTTGTGGTGTCGTGGTTGTGATGTTCGTTGTTGTGGTGTTCGTTGTTGTAGTGTTCGTTGTTGAGATGTTCGTTGTTGAGATGTTCGTTGTTGAGATGTTCGTTGTTGTGGTGTTCAGTGATGTGGTGTTCGTTGTTGTAGTGTTCGTTGTTGAGATTTTCGTTGTTGAGATGTTCGTTGTTGTGATGGTCGTTCTTGTGGTGTTAGTTGTTATAGTGTTCGTTGTTGAGATGTTCGTTGTTGTGGTGTTCGTTGTTGTAATGTTCATTGTTGAAGTGTTCGTGGTTGAGATGTTCGTTGTTAAGATGTTCGTTGTTATGGTGTTCCTTGATTTGGTGTTCGTTGTTGTAGTGTTCGTTGTTGTAGTGTTCTTTGTTGTAGTGTTCGTTGTTGTGGTGTTCGTTGTTGAGATGTTCGTTTTTGCAGTGTTCGTTGTTGTAGTGTTCGTTGTTGTAGTGTTTTGTTGAGATGTTCGTTGTTAAGATGTTCGTTGTTATGGTGTTCGTTGATGTGGTGTTCGTTGTTGTAGTGTTCGTTGTTGTAGTGTTCGTTGTTGTAGTGTTCGTTGTTGTGGTGGTCGTTGTTGAGATGTTCGTTTTTGTAGTGTTCGTTGTTGTAGTATTCGTTGTTGTAGTGTTCATTGTTGTAGTGTTCGTTGTTTTAGTGTGCGTTGTTGTGGTGTGCGTTGTTGTGGTGTTCGTTTTGAGATGTTCGTTGTTGTAGTGTTCGTTGGTGTGGTGTTCGTTATTGAGATGTTCGTTGTTGTAGTGTTCGTTGTTGTAGTGTTCGTTGTTGTAGTGTTCGTTGTTGTGGTATTCGTTGTTGAGATGTTCTTTGTTGTGGTGTTCGTTGTTGTAGTGTTCTTTGTTATGGTGTTTGTTGTTGTGGTGTCATTGTTGTGGTGTTCGTTTTGTAGTGTTCGTTGTTGCGGTGTTCGTTGTAGATGTGTTCGTTGTTGTTATGTTCGTTCTTGAGATGTTCGGTATTGTGGTGTTCGTTGTTGTGGTGTTCGTTGTTGTAGTATTCGTTGTTGAAGTGTTCGTTGTTGTAGTGTTCGTTGTTTTAGTGTCCGTTTTTGTGGTGTTCGTGTTGAAGTGTTCGTTGTTGTAGTGTTCGTCATTGTAGTGTTCGTTGTTGTAGTGTTCGTTGTTGTTGTGTTCGTTGTTGTAGTCTTCGTTGTTGAGATGTTCATTGTTGTGGTGTTCGTTGTGTGGTGTTCGTTGTTGTGGTGTTCGTTGTTGTTGTGTTCGTTGTTGTAGTGTTCGTTGTTGTAGTGTTCTTTGTTGAAATGTTCGTTGTTGTGGTGTTCGTTGTTGTGGTGTTCGTTGTTGAAGTGTTCGTTGTTTGGTGTTTGTTGTTGTAGTGTTCGTTGTTATAGTGTTCGTTGTTATGGTGTTCGTTGTTATGGTGTTCGTTGTTGTTGTTGTGTTCGTTGTTGTGGTGTTCATGTTGTAATGTTCGTTGTTGTAGTGTTTGTTCTTGTAGTGTTCGTTGTTGTAGTGTATGTTGTTGTAGTGTTCGTTGTTGTAGGTTCCTTGTTGTAATGTCCGTTGTTGTGGAGTTTATTCTTATAACCTTCGTTGTTGTAGTGTTCGTTGTTCTAATGTTCGTTGTTGTGGTGTCGTTGTTGTAGTGTTCGTTGTTGTAGTGTTTGTTGTTGTAGTGATCGTTATTGTGGTGTTCGATGTTGTAATGTTAGTTGTTGTAGTGTTCATTGTTGTAAATTTCGTTGTTGTGGTGTTCGTTGCTATAGTGTTTGTTGTTGTGGTGATCGTTGTTGTGGTGTTCGTTGTTGTAGTCTTCGTTGTTGAAGTGTTCGTTGTTGTTATGGTCGTTTTTATGATGTTCGTTGTTGTAATGTTCGTTGTTGTGGTGTTCGTGGTTGTAAAGTTCGTTGTTGTGGAGTTCGTTGTTGTGGGTTCTTTGTTGTAGTGTTCGTTCTTGTGGTGTTCGTTGTTGTAGTGTTCATTGTTGTACTGTTCGTTGATGAGATGTTCGTTGTTGAGACGTTCGTTGTTGAGATGTTCGTTGTTAAGATGTTCGTTGTTGTGGTTTTCGTTGTTGTGAGTTCGTTGTTGTGGTGTTCGTTGTTGTAATGGTCGTTTTTATGATGTTCGTTGTTGTAATGTTCGTTGTGTGGTCTTCGTGGTTGTAATGTTCGTTGTTGTGGAGTTCGTTGTTGTGGTGTTCTTTGTTGTAGTGTTCGTTGTTGTGGTGTTCGTTGTTGTAGTATTCATTGTTGTACTGTTCGTTGATGAGATGTTCGTTGTTGAGACGTTCGTTGTTGAGATGTTCGTTGTTGAGATGTTCGTTGTTGTGGTGTTCGTTGTTGTGAGTTCGTTGTTGTGGTGTTCGTTGTTGTCGTGTTCGTTTTTGAGTTGTTCGTTGTTGAGATGTTCGTTGTTGAGATGTTCGTTGTTGTAAAGTTCGTTGTTGTGGTGTTTGTTGTTGAGATGTTCGTTGTTGAGATGTTCGTTGTTGAGATGTTCGTTGTTGAGATGTTCGTTGTTGTGGTGTTCGGTGATGTGGTGTTCGTTGTTGTAGTGTTTGTTGTTGTAGTGTTCGTTATTGTAGTGTTCGTTGTTGTAGTGTTCGTTTTTGTAGTGTTCGTTGTTGTAGTGTTCGTTGTTGTAGTGTTCATTGTTGTATTGTTCGTTGTTGAGTTGTTTGTTGTTGTATTGTTCGTTGTTGAGTTGTTCGTTGTTAGACGTTCGTTGTTGAGATGTTCGTGTTGAGATGTTCGTTGATGTGGTGTTCGTTGTTGTGATGTTCGTTGTTGTGGTGTTCGTTGTTGTAGTGTTCGTTTTTGAGAGGTTTGTTGTTGAGATGTTCGTTGTTGAGATATTCGTTGTTGTGGTGTTTGTTGTTGAGATGTTCGTTGTTGAGTTGTTCGTTGTTGAGATGTTCGTTGTTGAGATGTTCGTTGTTGTGGTGTTCGTTGGGTTGATGTCGTTGTTTTGGTGTTCGTGGTTGTGATGTTCGTTGTTGGTGTTCGTTGTTGTAGTGTTCGTTGTTGAGATGTTCGTTGTTGAGTTGTTCGTTGTTGAGATGTTCGTTGTTGTGGTGTTCAGTGATGTGGTGTTCGTTGTTGTAATGTTCGTGTGAGATGTTCGTTGTTGAGATGTTCGTTGTTGTGATGGTCGTTCTTGTGGTGTTAGTTGTTATAGTGTTCGTTGTTGAGATGTTCGTTGTTGTGGTGTTCGTTGTTGTAGTGTTCATTGTTGTAGTGTTCGTTGTTGAGATGTTCGTTGTTAAGATGTTCGTTGTTATGGTGTTCGTTGATGTGGTGTTCGTTGTTGTAGTGTTCGTTGTTGTAGTGTTCGTTGTTGTAGAGGTCGTTGTTGTGGTGTTCGTTGTTGAGATGTTCGTTTTTGTAGTGTTCGTTGTTGTAGTGTTCGTTGTTGTAGTGTTCATTGTTGTAGTGTTCGTTGTTTTAGTGTGCGTTGTTGTGGTGTGCGTTGTTGTGGTGTTCGTTTGAGATGTTCGTTGTTGTAGTGTTCGTTGTTGTGGTGTTCGTGTTGAGATGTTCGTTGTTGTAGTGTTCGTTGTTGTAGTGTTCGTTGTTGTAGTGTTCGTTGTTGTGGTGTTCGTTGTGAGATGTTCGTTGTTGTGGTGTTCGTTGTTGTAGTGTTCTTTGTTATGGTGTTTGTTGTTATGGTGTTCGTTGTTGTTGTTTGTTCGAGGTTGTGGTGTTCGTTGTTGTGATGTCGTGCTGTAGTGTTCGTTGTTGCAGTATTCGTTTTTGTGGTGTTCGTTGTTGTGGTGTTCACTGTTGTGGTGTTCGTTTTGTAGTGTTCGTTGTTGTGGTGTTCGTTGTTGAGATGTTCTTGTTTGGTGTTCGTTGTTGTAGTGTTCTTTGTTATGGTGTTTGTTGTTGTGGTGTTCATGTTGTGGTGTTCGTTTTGTATTGTTCGTTGTTGCGGTGTTCGTTGTAGATGTGTTCGTTGTTGTTATGTTCGTTCTTGAGATGTTCGGTATTGTGGTGTTCGTGTTTGGTGTTCGTTGTTGTAGTATTCGTTGTTGAAGTGTTCGTTGTTGTAGTGTTCGTTGTTTTAGTGTCCGTTTTGTGGTGTTCGTTGTTGAAGTGTTCGTTGTTGTAGTGTTCGTCATTGTAGTGTTCGTTGTTGTAGTGTTCGTTGTTGTTTGTTCGTTGTTGTAGTCTTCGTTTTTGAGATGTTCATTGTTGTGGTGTTCGTTGTTGTGGTGTTCGTTGTTGTGCTGTTCGTTGTTGTTGTGTTCGTTGTTGTAGTGTTCGTTGTTGTAGTGTTCTTTGTTGAAATGTTCGTTGTTGTGGTGTTTGTTGTTGTGGGTCGTTGTTGAAGTGTTCGTTGTTTTGGTGTTTGTTGTTGTAGTGTTCGTTGTTGTAGTGTTCGTTGTTATGGTGTTCGTTGTTATGGTGTTCGTTGTTGTTGTTGTGTTCGTTGTTGTGGTGTTCATTGTTGTAATGTTCGTTGTTGTAGGTTTGTTGTTGTAGTGTTCGTTGTTGTAGTGTATGTTGTTGTAGTGTTCGTTGTTGTAGTGTTCCTTGTTGTAATGTCCGTTGTTGTGCAGTTTATTCTTATAACCTTCGTTGTTGTAGTGTTCGTTGTTCTAATGTTCGTTGTTGTGGTGTTCGTTGTTGTAGTGTTCGTTGTTGTAGTGTTTGTTGTTGTAGTGATCGTTATTGTGGTGTTCGATGTTGTAATGTTAGTTGTTTTAGTGTTCATTGTTGTAAATTTCGTTGTTGTGGTGTTCGTTGCTATAGTGTTTGTTGTTGTGGTGATCGTTGTTGTCGTGTTCGTTGTTGTAGTGTTCGTTGTTGAAGTGTTCGTTGTTGTTATAGGTCGTTTTTATGATATTCGTTGTTGTAATGTTCGTTGTTGTGGTGTTCGTGGTTGTAAAGTTCGTTGTTGTGAAATTCGTTGTTGTGGTGTTCTTTGTTGTAGTGTTCGTTCTTGTGGTGTTCGTTGTTGTAGTGTTCATTGTTGTACTGTTCGTTGATGAGATGTTCGTTGTTGAGACGTTCGTTGTTGAGATGTTCGTTGTTAAGATGTTCGTTGTTGTGGTGTTCGTTGTTGTGAGTTCGTTGTTGTGGTGTTCGTTGTTGTAATGGTCGTTTTTATGATGTTCATTGTTGTAATGTTCGCTGTTGTGGTCTTCGTGGTTGTAAAGTTCGTTGTTGTGGAGTTCGTTGTTGTGGTGTTCTTTGTTGTAGTGTTCGTTGTTGTGGTGTTCGTTGTTGTAGTGTTCATTGTTGTACTGTTCGTTGATGAGATGTTCGTTGTTGAGACGTTCGTTGTTGAGATGTTCGTTGTTGAGATGTTCGTTGTTGTGGTGTTCGTTGTTATGAGTTCGTTGTTGTGGTGTTCGTTGTTGTCGTGTTCGTTTTTGAGATGTTCGTTGTTGAGATGTTCGTTGTTGAGATGTTCGTTGTTGAGATGTTCGTTGTTGAGATGTTCGTTGTTGTAAAGTTCGTTGTTGTGGTGTTCGTTGTTGAGATGTTCGTTGTTGAGATGTTCGTTGTTGAGATGTTCGTTGTTGTGGTGTTCGTTGGGTTGATGTTCGTGGTTGTGATGTTCGTTGTTGTGGTGTTCGTTGTTGTAGTGTTCGTTGTTAAGATGTTCGTTGTTGAGATGTTCGTTGTTGAGATGTTCGTTGTTGTGGTGTTCGGTGATGTGGTGTTCGTTGTTGTAGTGTTTGTTGTTGTAGTGTTCGTTATTGTAGTGTTCGTTGTTGTAGTGTTCGTTTTTGTAGTGTTCGTTGTTGTAGTATTCGTTGTTGTAGTGTTCATTGTTGTAGTGTTCGTTTGTTTAGTGTGCGTTGTTGTGGTGTGCGTTGTTGTGGTGTTCGTTTTGAGATGTTCGTTGTTGTAGTGTTCGTTGGTGTGGTGTTCGTTATTGAGATGTTCGTTGTTGTAGTGTTCGTTGTTGTAGTGTTCGTTGTTGTAGTGTTCGTTGTTGTGGTATTCGTTGTTGAGATGTTCTTTGTTGTGGTGTTCGTTGTTGTAGTGTTCTTTGTTATGGTGTTTGTTGTTGTGGTGTTCATTGTTGTGGTGTTCGTTTTGTAGTGTTCGTTGTTGCGGTGTTCGTTGTAGATGTGTTCGTTGTTGTTATGTTCGTTCTTGAGATGTTCGGTATTGTGGTGTTCGTTGTTGTGGTGTTCGTTGTTGTAGTATTCGTTGTTGAAGTGTTCGTTGTTGTAGTGTTCGTTTGTTTTAGTGTCCGTTTTTGTGGTGTTCGTTGTTGAAGTGTTCGTTGTTGTAGTGTTCGTCATTGTAGTGTTCGTTGTTGTAGTGTTCGTTGTTGAAGTGTTCGTTGTTGTTTTCTTCGTTGTGGAAGTGTTCATTGTTGTAATGTTCGTTGTTGTTGTGTTAATTAGTGTAGTGTTCGTTGTTGTGGTGTTCGTTGTTGTAATGGTCGTTTTTATGATGTTCGTTGTTGTAATGTTCGTTGTTGTGGTGTTCGTGATTGTAAAGTTCGTTGTTGTGGAGTTCGTTGTTGTGGTGTTCGTTGTTGTAGTGTTCGTTGTTGTGGTGCTCGTTGTTGTAGTGTTCATTGTTGTACTGTTCGTTGATGAGATGTTCGTTGTTGAGACGTTCGTTGTTGTTGTGTTCGTTGTTGTGGTGTTCGTTGTTGTAGTGTTCGTTGTTGTAGTGTTCGTTGTTTTAGTGCTCATTTTTGTGGTGTTCGTTGTTTGTGGTGTTCGTTATTGTAGTGTTCGTTGTTGTAGTGTTCGTTTTTGTAGTGTTCGTTGTTGTAGTGTTCGTTGTTGTAGTGTTCGTTGTTGAGATGTTCGTTGTTGTGGTGTTCGTTGTTGTAGTGTTCGTTGTTGTAGTGTTCGTTGTTGTAGTGTTCGTTGTTTTAGTGCTCATTTTTGTGGTGTTCGTTGTTGTAGTGTTCGTTGTTGTAGTGTTCGTTGTTTAGTGCTCATTTTTGTGGTGTTCGTTGTTGAAGTGTTCGTTGTTGTAGTGTTCGTCGTTGTGGTGTTCGTTGTTGAGATGTTCGTTGTTGTAAAGTTCGTTGTTGTGGTGTTTGTGTTGACATGTTCGTTGTTGAGATGTTCGTTGTTGAGATGTTCGTTGTTGAGATGTTCGTTGTTGTGGTGTTCGTTGGGTTGATGTTCGTTGTTGTGGTGTTCGTGGTTGTGATGTTCGTTGTTGTGGTGTTCGTTGTTGTAGTGTTCGTTGTTGAGATGTTCGTTGTTGAGATGTTCGTTGTTGAGATGTTCGTTGTTGTGGTGTTCAGTGATGTGGTGTTCGTTGTTGTAGTGTTCGTTGTTGAGATTTTCGTTGTTGAGATGTTCGTTGTTGTGATGGTCGTTCTTGTGGTGTTAGTTGTTATAGTGTTCGTGTTGAGATGTTCGTTGTTGTGGTGTTCGTTGTTGTAATGTTCATTGTTGAAGTGTTCGTGGTTGAGATGTTCGTTGTTAAGATGTTCGTTGTTATGGTGTTCCTTGATTTGGTGTTCGTTGTTGTAGTGTTCGTTGTTGTAGTGTTCTTTGTTGTAGTGTTCGTTGTTGTGGTGTTCGTTGTTGAGATGTTCGTTTTTGCAGTGTTCGTTGTTGTAGTGTTCGTTGTTGTAGTGTTCGTTGTTGAGATGTTCGTTGTTAAGATGTTCGTTGTTATGGTGTTCGTTGATGTGGTGTTCGTTGTTGTAGTGTTCGTTGTTGTAGTGTTCGTTGTTGTAGTGTTCGTTGTTGTGGTGGTCGTTGTTGAGATGTTCGTTTTTGTAGTGTTCGTTGTTGTAGTATTCGTTGTTGTAGTGTTCATTGTTGTAGTGTTCGTTGTTTTAGTGTGCGTTGTTGTGGTGTGCGTTGTTGTGGTGTTCGTTTTGAGATGTTCGTTGTTGTAGTGTTCGTTGGTGTGGTGTTCGTTATTGAGATGTTCGTTGTTGTAGTGTTCGTTGTTGTAGTGTTCGTTGTTGTAGTGTTCGTTGTTGTGGTATTCGTTGTTGAGATGTTCTTTGTTGTGGTGTTCGTTGTTGTAGTGTTCTTTGTTATGGTGTTTGTTGTTGTGGTGTTCATTGTTGTGGTGTTCGTTTTGTAGTGTTCGTTGTTGCGGTGTTCGTTGTAGATGTGTTCGTTGTTGTTATGTTCGTTCTTGAGATGTTCGGTATTGTGGTGTTCGTTGTTGTGGTGTTCGTTGTTGTAGTATTCGTTGTTGAAGTGTTCGTTGTTGTAGTGTTCGTTGTTTTAGTGTCCGTTTTTGTGGTGTTCGTTGTTGAAGTGTTCGTTGTTGTAGTGTTCGTCATTGTAGTGTTCGTTGTTGTAGTGTTCGTTGTTGAAGTGTTCGTTGTTGTTTTCTTCGTTGTGGAAGTGTTCATTGTTGTAATGTTCGTGTTGTTGTGTTAATTAGTGTAGTGTTCGTTGTTGTGGTGTTCGTTGTTGTAATGGTCGTTTTTATGATGTTCGTTGTTGTAATGTTCGTTGTTGTGGTGTTCGTGATTGTAAAGTTCGTTGTTGTGGAGTTCGTTGTTGTGGTGTTCGTTGTTGTAGTGTTCGTTGTTGTGGTGCTCGTTGTTGTAGTGTTCATTGTTGTACTGTTCGTTGATGAGATGTTCGTTGTTGAGACGTTCGTTGTTGTTGTGTTCGTTGTTGTGGTGTTCGTTGTTGTAGTGTTCGTTGTTGTAGTGTTCGTTGTTTTAGTGCTCATTTTTGTGGTGTTCGTTGTTGTGGTGTTCGTTATTGTAGTGTTCGTTGTTGTAGTGTTCGTTTTTGTAGTGTTCGTTGTTGTAGTGTTCGTTGTTTGTAGTGTTCGTTGTTGAGATGTTCGTTGTTGTGGTGTTCGTTGTTGTAGTGTTCGTTGTTGTAGTGTTCGTTGTTGTAGTGTTCGTTGTTTTAGTGCTCATTTTTGTGGTGTTCGTTGTTGTAGTGTTCGTTGTTGTAGTGTTCGTTGTTGTAGTGTTCGTTGTTTTAGTGCTCATTTTTGTGGTGTTCGTTGTTGAAGTGTTCGTTGTTGTAGTGTTCGTCGTTGTGGTGTTCGTTGTTGAGATGTTCGTTGTTGTAAAGTTCGTTGTTGTGGTGTTTGTTGTTGACATGTTCGTTGTTGAGATGTTCGTTGTTGAGATGTTCGTTGTTGAGATGTTCGTTGTTGTGGTGTTCGTTGGGTTGATGTTCGTTGTTGTGGTGTTCGTGGTTGTGATGTTCGTTGTTGTGGTGTTCGTTGTTGTAGTGTTCGTTGTTGAGATGTTCGTTGTTGAGATGTTCGTTGTTGAGATGTTCGTTGTTGTGGTGTTCAGTGATGTGGTGTTCGTTGTTGTAGTGTTCGTTGTTGAGATTTTCGTTGTTGAGATGTTCGTTGTTGTGATGGTCGTTCTTGTGGTGTTAGTTGTTATAGTGTTCGTTGTTGAGATGTTCGTTGTTGTGGTGTTTCGTTGTTGTAATGTTCATTGTTGAAGTGTTCGTGGTTGAGATGTTCGTTGTTAAGATGTTCGTTGTTATGGTGTTCCTTGATTTGGTGTTCGTTGTTGTAGTGTTCGTTGTTGTAGTGTTCTTTGTTGTAGTGTTCGTTGTTGTGGTGTTCGTTGTTGAGATGTTCGTTTTTGCAGTGTTCGTTGTTGTAGTGTTCGTTGTTGTAGTGTTCGTTGTTGAGATGTTCGTTGTTAAGATGTTCGTTGTTATGGTGTTCGTTGATGTGGTGTTCGTTGTTGTAGTGTTCGTTGTTGTAGTGTTCGTTGTTGTAGTGTTCGTTGTTGTGGTGGTCGTTGTTGAGATGTTCGTTTTTGTAGTGTTCGTTGTTGTAGTATTCGTTGTTGTAGTGTTCATTGTTGTAGTGTTCGTTGTTTTAGTGTGCGTTGTTGTGGTGTGCGTTGTTGTGGTGTTCGTTTTGAGATGTTCGTTGTTGTAGTGTTCGTTGGTGTGGTGTTCGTTATTGAGATGTTCGTTGTTGTAGTGTTCGTTGTTGTAGTGTTCGTTGTTGTAGTGTTCGTTGTTGTGGTATTCGTTGTGAGATGTTCTTTGTTGTGGTGTTCGTTGTTGTAGTGTTCTTTGTTATGGTGTTTGTTGTTGTGGTGTTCATTGTTGTGGTGTTCGTTTTGTAGTGTTCGGTGTTGCGGTGTTCGTTGTAGATGTGTTCGTTGTTGTTATGTTCGTTCTTGAGATGTTCGGTATTGTGGTGTTCGTTGTTGTGGTGTTCGTTGTTGTAGTATTCGTTGTTGAAGTGTTCGTTGTTGTAGTGTTCGTTGTTTTAGTGTCCGTTTTTGTGGTGTTCGTTGTTGAAGTGTTCGTTGTTGTAGTGTTCGTCATTGTAGTGTTCGTTGTTGTAGTGTTCGTTGTTGTTGTGTTCGTTGTTGTAGTCTTCGTTGTTGAGATGTTCATTGTTGTGGTGTTCGTTGTTGTGGTGTTCGTTGTTGTGGTGTTCGTTGTTGTTGTGTTCGTTGTTGTAGTGTTCGTTGTTGTAGTGTTCTTTGTTGAAATGTTCGTTGTTGTGGTGTTCGTTGTTGTGGTGTTCGTTGTTGAAGTGTTCGTTGTTTTGGTGTTTGTTGTTGTAGTGTTCGTTGTTATAGTGTTCGTTGTTATGGTGTTCGTTGTTATGGTGTTCGTTGTTGTTGTTGTGTTCGTTGTTGTGGTGTTCATTGTTGTAATGTTCGTTGTTGTAGTGTTTGTTCTTGTAGTGTTCGTTGTTGTAGTGTATGTTGTTGTAGTGTTCGTTGTTGTAGTGTTCCTTGTTGTAATGTCCGTTGTTGTGGAGTTTATTCTTATAACCTTCGTTGTTGTAGTGTTCGTTGTTCTAATGTTCGTTGTTGTGGTGTTCGTTGTTGTAGTGTTCGTTGTTGTAGTGTTTGTTGTTGTAGTGATCGTTATTGTGGTGTTCGATGTTGTAATGTTAGTTGTTGTAGTGTTCATTGTTGTAAATTTCGTTGTTGTGGTGTTCGTTGCTATAGTGTTTGTTGTTGTGGTGATCGTTGTTGTGGTGTTCGTTGTTGTAGTCTTCGTTGTTGAAGTGTTCGTTGTTGTTATGGTCGTTTTTATGATGTTCGTTGTTGTAATGTTCGTTGTTGTGGTGTTCGTGGTTGTAAAGTTCGTTGTTGTGGAGTTCGTTGTTGTGGTGTTCTTTGTTGTAGTGTTCGTTCTTGTGGTGTTCGTTGTTGTAGTGTTCATTGTTGTACTGTTCGTTGATGAGATGTTCGTTGTTGAGACGTTCGTTGTTGAGATGTTCGTTGTTAAGATGTTCGTTGTTGTGGTGTTCGTTGTTGTGAGTTCGTTGTTGTGGTGTTCGTTGTTGTAATGGTCGTTTTTATGATGTTCGTTGTTGTAATGTTCGTTGTTGTGGTCTTCGTGGTTGTAATGTTCGTTGTTGTGGAGTTCGTTGTTGTGGTGTTCTTTGTTGTAGTGTTCGTTGTTGTGGTGTTCGTTGTTGTAGTATTCATTGTTGTACTGTTCGTTGATGAGATGTTCGTTGTTGAGACGTTCGTTGTTGAGATGTTCGTTGTTGAGATGTTCGTTGTTGTGGTGTTCGTTGTTGTGAGTTCGTTGTTGTGGTGTTCGTTGTTGTCGTGTTCGTTTTTGAGTTGTTCGTTGTTGAGATGTTCGTTGTTGAGATGTTCGTTGTTGTAAAGTTCGTTGTTGTGGTGTTTGTTGTTGAGATGTTCGTTGTTGAGATGTTCGTTGTTGAGATGTTCGTTGTTGAGATGTTCGTTGTTGTGGTGTTCGGTGATGTGGTGTTCGTTGTTGTAGTGTTTGTTGTTGTAGTGTTCGTTATTGTAGTGTTCGTTGTTGTAGTGTTCGTTTTTGTAGTGTTCGTTGTTGTAGTGTTCGTTGTTGTAGTGTTCATTGTTGTATTGTTCGTTGTTGAGTTGTTTGTTGTTGTATTGTTCGTTGTTGAGTTGTTCGTTGTTTAGACGTTCGTTGTTGAGATGTTCGTTGTTGAGATGTTCGTTGATGTGGTGTTCGTTGTTGTGATGTTCGTTGTTGTGGTGTTCGTTGTTGTAGTGTTCGTTTTTGAGAGGTTTGTTGTTGAGATGTTCGTTGTTGAGATATTCGTTGTTGTGGTGTTTGTTGTTGAGATGTTCGTTGTTGAGTTGTTCGTTGTTGAGATGTTCGTTGTTGAGATGTTCGTTGTTGTGGTGTTCGTTGGGTTGATGTTCGTTGTTGTGGTGTTCGTGGTTGTGATGTTCGTTGTTGTGGTGTTCGTTGTTGTAGTGTTCGTTGTTGAGATGTTCGTTGTTGAGTTGTTCGTTGTTGAGATGTTCGTTGTTGTGGTGTTCAGTGATGTGGTGTTCGTTGTTGTAATGTTCGTTGTTGAGATGTTCGTTGTTGAGATGTTCGTTGTTGTGATGGTCGTTCTTGTGGTGTTAGTTGTTATAGTGTTCGTTGTTGAGATGTTCGTTGTTGTGGTGTTCGTTGTTGTAGTGTTCATTGTTGTAGTGTTCGTTGTTGAGATGTTCGTTGTTAAGATGTTCGTTGTTATGGTGTTCGTTGATGTGGTGTTCGTTGTTGTAGTGTTCGTTGTTGTAGTGTTCGTTGTTGTAGAGGTCGTTGTTGTGGTGTTCGTTGTTGAGATGTTCGTTTTTGTAGTGTTCGTTGTTGTAGTGTTCGTTGTTGTAGTGTTCATTGTTGTAGTGTTCGTTGTTTTAGTGTGCGTTGTTGTGGTGTGCGTTGTTGTGGTGTTCGTTTTGAGATGTTCGTTGTTGTAGTGTTCGTTGTTGTGGTGTTCGTTGTTGAGATGTTCGTTGTTGTAGTGTTCGTTGTTGTAGTGTTCGTTGTTGTAGTGTTCGTTGTTGTGGTGTTCGTTGTTGAGATGTTCGTTGTTGTGGTGTTCGTTGTTGTAGTGTTCTTTGTTATGGTGTTTGTTGTTATGGTGTTCGTTGTTGTTGTTTGTTCGAGGTTGTGGTGTTCGTTGTTGTGATGTTCGTTGCTGTAGTGTTCGTTGTTGCAGTATTCGTTTTTGTGGTGTTCGTTGTTGTGGTGTTCACTGTTGTGGTGTTCGTTTTGTAGTGTTCGTTGTTGTGGTGTTCGTTGTTGAGATGTTCTTTGTTGTGGTGTTCGTTGTTGTAGTGTTCTTTGTTATGGTGTTTGTTGTTGTGGTGTTCATTGTTGTGGTGTTTCGTTTTGTATTGTTCGTTGTTGCGGTGTTCGTTGTAGATGTGTTCGTTGTTGTTATGTTCGTTCTTGAGATGTTCGGTATTGTGGTGTTCGTTGTTGTGGTGTTCGTTGTTGTAGTATTCGTTGTTGAAGTGTTCGTTGTTGTAGTGTTCGTTGTTTTAGTGTCCGTTTTTGTGGTGTTCGTTGTTGAAGTGTTCGTTGTTGTAGTGTTCGTCATTGTAGTGTTCGTTGTTGTAGTGTTCGTTGTTGTTGTGTTCGTTGTTGTAGTCTTCGTTTTTGAGATGTTCATTGTTGTGGTGTTCGTTGTTGTGGTGTTCGTTGTTGTGCTGTTCGTTGTTGTTGTGTTCGTTGTTGTAGTGTTCGTTGTTGTAGTGTTCTTTGTTGAAATGTTCGTTGTTGTGGTGTTTGTTGTTGTGGTGTTCGTTGTTGAAGTGTTCGTTGTTTTGGTGTTTGTTGTTGTAGTGTTCGTTGTTGTAGTGTTCGTTGTTATGGTGTTCGTTGTTATGGTGTTCGTTGTTGTTGTTGTGTTCGTTGTTGTGGTGTTCATTGTTGTAATGTTCGTTGTTGTAGTGTTTGTTGTTGTAGTGTTCGTTGTTGTAGTGTATGTTGTTGTAGTGTTCGTTGTTGTAGTGTTCCTTGTTGTAATGTCCGTTGTTGTGCAGTTTATTCTTATAACCTTCGTTGTTGTAGTGTTCGTTGTTCTAATGTTCGTTGTTGTGGTGTTCGTTGTTGTAGTGTTCGTTGTTGTAGTGTTTGTTGTTGTAGTGATCGTTATTGTGGTGTTCGATGTTGTAATGTTAGTTGTTTTAGTGTTCATTGTTGTAAATTTCGTTGTTGTGGTGTTCGTTGCTATAGTGTTTGTTGTTGTGGTGATCGTTGTTGTCGTGTTCGTTGTTGTAGTGTTCGTTGTTGAAGTGTTCGTTGTTGTTATAGTCGTTTTTATGATATTCGTTGTTGTAATGTTCGTTGTTGTGGTGTTCGTGGTTGTAAAGTTCGTTGTTGTGAAATTCGTTGTTGTGGTGTTCTTTGTTGTAGTGTTCGTTCTTGTGGTGTTCGTTGTTGTAGTGTTCATTGTTGTACTGTTCGTTGATGAGATGTTCGTTGTTGAGACGTTCGTTGTTGAGATGTTCGTTGTTAAGATGTTCGTTGTTGTGGTGTTCGTTGTTGTGAGTTCGTTGTTGTGGTGTTCGTTGTTGTAATGGTCGTTTTTATGATGTTCATTGTTGTAATGTTCGCTGTTGTGGTCTTCGTGGTTGTAAAGTTCGTTGTTGTGGAGTTCGTTGTTGTGGTGTTCTTTGTTGTAGTGTTCGTTGTTGTGGTGTTCGTTGTTGTAGTGTTCATTGTTGTACTGTTCGTTGATGAGATGTTCGTTGTTGAGACGTTCGTTGTTGAGATGTTCGTTGTTGAGATGTTCGTTGTTGTGGTGTTCGTTGTTATGAGTTCGTTGTTGTGGTGTTCGTTGTTGTCGTGTTCGTTTTTGAGATGTTCGTTGTTGAGATGTTCGTTGTTGAGATGTTCGTTGTTGAGATGTTCGTTGTTGAGATGTTCGTTGTTGTAAAGTTCGTTGTTGTGGTGTTCGTTGTTGAGATGTTCGTTGTTGAGATGTTCGTTGTTGAGATGTTCGTTGTTGTGGTGTTCGTTGGGTTGATGTTCGTGGTTGTGATGTTCGTTGTTGTGGTGTTCGTTGTTGTAGTGTTCGTTGTTAAGATGTTCGTTGTTGAGATGTTCGTTGTTGAGATGTTCGTTGTTGTGGTGTTCGGTGATGTGGTGTTCGTTGTTGTAGTGTTTGTTGTTGTAGTGTTCGTTATTGTAGTGTTCGTTGTTGTAGTGTTCGTTTTTGTAGTGTTCGTTGTTGTAGTATTCGTTGTTGTAGTGTTCATTGTTGTAGTGTTCGTTGTTTTAGTGTGCGTTGTTGTGGTGTGCGTTGTTGTGGTGTTCGTTTTGAGATGTTCGTTGTTGTAGTGTTCGTTGGTGTGGTGTTCGTTATTGAGATGTTCGTTGTTGTAGTGTTCGTTGTTGTAGTGTTCGTTGTTGTAGTGTTCGTTGTTGTGGTATTCGTTGTTGAGATGTTCTTTGTTGTGGTGTTCGTTGTTGTAGTGTTCTTTGTTATGGTGTTTGTTGTTGTGGTGTTCATTGTTGTGGTGTTCGTTTTGTAGTGTTCGTTGTTGCGGTGTTCGTTGTAGATGTGTTCGTTGTTGTTATGTTCGTTCTTGAGATGTTCGGTATTGTGGTGTTCGTTGTTGTGGTGTTCGTTGTTGTAGTATTCGTTGTTGAAGTGTTCGTTGTTGTAGTGTTCGTTGTTTTAGTGTCCGTTTTTGTGGTGTTCGTTGTTGAAGTGTTCGTTGTTGTAGTGTTCGTCATTGTAGTGTTCGTTGTTGTAGTGTTCGTTGTTGAAGTGTTCGTTGTTGTTTTCTTCGTTGTGGAAGTGTTCATTGTTGTAATGTTCGTTGTTGTTGTGTTAATTAGTGTAGTGTTCGTTGTTGTGGTGTTCGTTGTTGTAATGGTCGTTTTTATGATGTTCGTTGTTGTAATGTTCGTTGTTGTGGTGTTCGTGATTGTAAAGTTCGTTGTTGTGGAGTTCGTTGTTGTGGTGTTCGTTGTTGTAGTGTTCGTTGTTGTGGTGCTCGTTGTTGTAGTGTTCATTGTTGTACTGTTCGTTGATGAGATGTTCGTTGTTGAGACGTTCGTTGTTGTTGTGTTCGTTGTTGTGGTGTTCGTTGTTGTAGTGTTCGTTGTTGTAGTGTTCGTTGTTTTAGTGCTCATTTTTGTGGTGTTCGTTGTTGTGGTGTTCGTTATTGTAGTGTTCGTTGTTGTAGTGTTCGTTTTTGTAGTGTTCGTTGTTGTAGTGTTCGTTGTTGTAGTGTTCGTTGTTGAGATGTTCGTTGTTGTGGTGTTCGTTGTTGTAGTGTTCGTTGTTGTAGTGTTCGTTGTTGTAGTGTTCGTTATTTTAGTGCTCATTTTTGTGGTGTTCGTTGTTGTAGTGTTCGTTGTTGTAGTGTTCGTTGTTGTAGTGTTCGTTGTTTTAGTGCTCATTTTTGTGGTGTTCGTTGTTGAAGTGTTCGTTGTTGTAGTGTTCGTCGTTGTGGTGTTCGTTGTTGAGATGTTCGTTGTTGTAAAGTTCGTTGTTGTGGTGTTTGTTGTTGACATGTTCGTTGTTGAGATGTTCGTTGTTGAGATGTTCGTTGTTGAGATGTTCGTTGTTGTGGTGTTCGTTGGGTTGATGTTCGTTGTTGTGGTGTTCGTGGTTGTGATGTTCGTTGTTGTGGTGTTCGTTGTTGTAGTGTTCGTTGTTGAGATGTTCGTTGTTGAGATGTTCGTTGTTGAGATGTTCGTTGTTGTGGTGTTCAGTGATGTGGTGTTCGTTGTTGTAGTGTTCGTTGTTGAGATTTTCGTTGTTGAGATGTTCGTTGTTGTGATGGTCGTTCTTGTGGTGTTAGTTGTTATAGTGTTCGTTGTTGAGATGTTCGTTGTTGTGGTGTTCGTTGTTGTAATGTTCATTGTTGAAGTGTTCGTGGTTGAGATGTTCGTTGTTAAGATGTTCGTTGTTATGGTGTTCCTTGATTTGGTGTTCGTTGTTGTAGTGTTCGTTGTTGTAGTGTTCTTTGTTGTAGTGTTCGTTGTTGTGGTGTTCGTTGTTGAGATGTTCGTTTTTGCAGTGTTCGTTGTTGTAGTGTTCGTTGTTGTAGTGTTCGTTGTTGAGATGTTCGTTGTTAAGATGTTCGTTGTTATGGTGTTCGTTGATGTGGTGTTCGTTGTTGTAGTGTTCGTTGTTGTAGTGTTCGTTGTTGTAGTGTTCGTTGTTGTGGTGGTCGTTGTTGAGATGTTCGTTTTTGTAGTGTTCGTTGTTGTAGTATTCGTTGTTGTAGTGTTCATTGTTGTAGTGTTCGTTGTTTTAGTGTGCGTTGTTGTGGTGTGCGTTGTTGTGGTGTTCGTTTTGAGATGTTCGTTGTTGTAGTGTTCGTTGGTGTGGTGTTCGTTATTGAGATGTTCGTTGTTGTAGTGTTCGTTGTTGTAGTGTTCGTTGTTGTAGTGTTCGTTGTTGTGGTATTCGTTGTTGAGATGTTCTTTGTTGTGGTGTTCGTTGTTGTAGTGTTCTTTGTTATGGTGTTTGTTGTTGTGGTGTTCATTGTTGTGGTGTTCGTTTTGTAGTGTTCGTTGTTGCGGTGTTCGTTGTAGATGTGTTCGTTGTTGTTATGTTCGTTCTTGAGATGTTCGGTATTGTGGTGTTCGTTGTTGTGGTGTTCGTTGTTGTAGTATTCGTTGTTGAAGTGTTCGTTGTTGTAGTGTTCGTTGTTTTAGTGTCCGTTTTTGTGGTGTTCGTTGTTGAAGTGTTCGTTGTTGTAGTGTTCGTCATTGTAGTGTTCGTTGTTGTAGTGTTCGTTGTTGTTGTGTTCGTTGTTGTAGTCTTCGTTGTTGAGATGTTCATTGTTGTGGTGTTCGTTGTTGTGGTGTTCGTTGTTGTGGTGTTCGTTGTTGTTGTGTTCGTTGTTGTAGTGTTCGTTGTTGTAGTGTTCTTTGTTGAAATGTTCGTTGTTGTGGTGTTCGTTGTTGTGGTGTTCGTTGTTGAAGTGTTCGTTGTTTTGGTGTTTGTTGTTGTAGTGTTCGTTGTTATAGTGTTCGTTGTTATGGTGTTCGTTGTTATGGTGTTCGTTGTTGTTGTTGTGTTCGTTGTTGTGGTGTTCATTGTTGTAATGTTCGTTGTTGTAGTGTTTGTTCTTGTAGTGTTCGTTGTTGTAGTGTATGTTGTTGTAGTGTTCGTTGTTGTAGTGTTCCTTGTTGTAATGTCCGTTGTTGTGGAGTTTATTCTTATAACCTTCGTTGTTGTAGTGTTCGTTGTTCTAATGTTCGTTGTTGTGGTGTTCGTTGTTGTAGTGTTCGTTGTTGTAGTGTTTGTTGTTGTAGTGATCGTTATTGTGGTGTTCGATGTTGTAATGTTAGTTGTTGTAGTGTTCATTGTTGTAAATTTCGTTGTTGTGGTGTTCGTTGCTATAGTGTTTGTTGTTGTGGTGATCGTTGTTGTGGTGTTCGTTGTTGTAGTCTTCGTTGTTGAAGTGTTCGTTGTTGTTATGGTCGTTTTTATGATGTTCGTTGTTGTAATGTTCGTTGTTGTGGTGTTCGTGGTTGTAAAGTTCGTTGTTGTGGAGTTCGTTGTTGTGGTGTTCTTTGTTGTAGTGTTCGTTCTTGTGGTGTTCGTTGTTGTAGTGTTCATTGTTGTACTGTTCGTTGATGAGATGTTCGTTGTTGAGACGTTCGTTGTTGAGATGTTCGTTGTTAAGATGTTCGTTGTTGTGGTGTTCGTTGTTGTGAGTTCGTTGTTGTGGTGTTCGTTGTTGTAATGGTCGTTTTTATGATGTTCGTTGTTGTAATGTTCGTTGTTGTGGTCTTCGTGGTTGTAATGTTCGTTGTTGTGGAGTTCGTTGTTGTGGTGTTCTTTGTTGTAGTGTTCGTTGTTGTGGTGTTCGTTGTTGTAGTATTCATTGTTGTACTGTTCGTTGATGAGATGTTCGTTGTTGAGACGTTCGTTGTTGAGATGTTCGTTGTTGAGATGTTCGTTGTTGTGGTGTTCGTTGTTGTGAGTTCGTTGTTGTGGTGTTCGTTGTTGTCGTGTTCGTTTTTGAGTTGTTCGTTGTTGAGATGTTCGTTGTTGAGATGTTCGTTGTTGTAAAGTTCGTTGTTGTGGTGTTTGTTGTTGAGATGTTCGTTGTTGAGATGTTCGTTGTTGAGATGTTCGTTGTTGAGATGTTCGTTGTTGTGGTGTTCGGTGATGTGGTGTTCGTTGTTGTAGTGTTTGTTGTTGTAGTGTTCGTTATTGTAGTGTTCGTTGTTGTAGTGTTCGTTTTTGTAGTGTTCGTTGTTGTAGTGTTCGTTGTTGTAGTGTTCATTGTTGTATTGTTCGTTGTTGAGTTGTTTGTTGTTGTATTGTTCGTTGTTGAGTTGTTCGTTGTTTAGACGTTCGTTGTTGAGATGTTCGTTGTTGAGATGTTCGTTGATGTGGTGTTCGTTGTTGTGATGTTCGTTGTTGTGGTGTTCGTTGTTGTAGTGTTCGTTTTTGAGAGGTTTGTTGTTGAGATGTTCGTTGTTGAGATATTCGTTGTTGTGGTGTTTGTTGTTGAGATGTTCGTTGTTGAGTTGTTCGTTGTTGAGATGTTCGTTGTTGAGATGTTCGTTGTTGTGGTGTTCGTTGGGTTGATGTTCGTTGTTGTGGTGTTCGTGGTTGTGATGTTCGTTGTTGTGGTGTTCGTTGTTGTAGTGTTCGTTGTTGAGATGTTCGTTGTTGAGTTGTTCGTTGTTGAGATGTTCGTTGTTGTGGTGTTCAGTGATGTGGTGTTCGTTGTTGTAATGTTCGTTGTTGAGATGTTCGTTGTTGAGATGTTCGTTGTTGTGATGGTCGTTCTTGTGGTGTTAGTTGTTATAGTGTTCGTTGTTGAGATGTTCGTTGTTGTGGTGTTCGTTGTTGTAGTGTTCATTGTTGTAGTGTTCGTTGTTGAGATGTTCGTTGTTAAGATGTTCGTTGTTATGGTGTTCGTTGATGTGGTGTTCGTTGTTGTAGTGTTCGTTGTTGTAGTGTTCGTTGTTGTAGAGGTCGTTGTTGTGGTGTTCGTTGTTGAGATGTTCGTTTTTGTAGTGTTCGTTGTTGTAGTGTTCGTTGTTGTAGTGTTCATTGTTGTAGTGTTCGTTGTTTTAGTGTGCGTTGTTGTGGTGTGCGTTGTTGTGGTGTTCGTTTTGAGATGTTCGTTGTTGTAGTGTTCGTTGTTGTGGTGTTCGTTGTTGAGATGTTCGTTGTTGTAGTGTTCGTTGTTGTAGTGTTCGTTGTTGTAGTGTTCGTTGTTGTGGTGTTCGTTGTTGAGATGTTCGTTGTTGTGGTGTTCGTTGTTGTAGTGTTCTTTGTTATGGTGTTTGTTGTTATGGTGTTCGTTGTTGTTGTTTTGTTCGAGGTTGTGGTGTTCGTTGTTGTGATGTTCGTTGCTGTAGTGTTCGTTGTTGCAGTATTCGTTTTTGTGGTGTTCGTTGTTGTGGTGTTCACTGTTGTGGTGTTCGTTTTGTAGTGTTCGTTGTTGTGGTGTTCGTTGTTGAGATGTTCTTTGTTGTGGTGTTCGTTGTTGTAGTGTTCTTTGTTATGGTGTTTGTTGTTGTGGTGTTCATTGTTGTGGTGTTCGTTTTGTATTGTTCGTTGTTGCGGTGTTCGTTGTAGATGTGTTCGTTGTTGTTATGTTCGTTCTTGAGATGTTCGGTATTGTGGTGTTCGTTGTTGTGGTGTTCGTTGTTGTAGTATTCGTTGTTGAAGTGTTCGTTGTTGTAGTGTTCGTTGTTTTAGTGTCCGTTTTTGTGGTGTTCGTTGTTGAAGTGTTCGTTGTTGTAGTGTTCGTCATTGTAGTGTTCGTTGTTGTAGTGTTCGTTGTTGTTGTGTTCGTTGTTGTAGTCTTCGTTTTTGAGATGTTCATTGTTGTGGTGTTCGTTGTTGTGGTGTTCGTTGTTGTGCTGTTCGTTGTTGTTGTGTTCGTTGTTGTAGTGTTCGTTGTTGTAGTGTTCTTTGTTGAAATGTTCGTTGTTGTGGTGTTTGTTGTTGTGGTGTTCGTTGTTGAAGTGTTCGTTGTTTTGGTGTTTGTTGTTGTAGTGTTCGTTGTTGTAGTGTTCGTTGTTATGGTGTTCGTTGTTATGGTGTTCGTTGTTGTTGTTGTGTTCGTTGTTGTGGTGTTCATTGTTGTAATGTTCGTTGTTGTAGTGTTTGTTGTTGTAGTGTTCGTTGTTGTAGTGTATGTTGTTGTAGTGTTCGTTGTTGTAGTGTTCCTTGTTGTAATGTCCGTTGTTGTGCAGTTTATTCCTTATAACCTTCGTTGTTGTAGTGTTCGTTGTTCTAATGTTCGTTGTTGTGGTGTTCGTTGTTGTAGTGTTCGTTGTTGTAGTGTTTGTTGTTGTAGTGATCGTTATTGTGGTGTTCGATGTTGTAATGTTAGTTGTTTTAGTGTTCATTGTTGTAAATTTCGTTGTTGTGGTGTTCGTTGCTATAGTGTTTGTTGTTGTGGTGATCGTTGTTGTCGTGTTCGTTGTTGTAGTGTTCGTTGTTGAAGTGTTCGTTGTTGTTATAGTCGTTTTTATGATATTCGTTGTTGTAATGTTCGTTGTTGTGGTGTTCGTGGTTGTAAAGTTCGTTGTTGTGAAATTCGTTGTTGTGGTGTTCTTTGTTGTAGTGTTCGTTCTTGTGGTGTTCGTTGTTGTAGTGTTCATTGTTGTACTGTTCGTTGATGAGATGTTCGTTGTTGAGACGTTCGTTGTTGAGATGTTCGTTGTTAAGATGTTCGTTGTTGTGGTGTTCGTTGTTGTGAGTTCGTTGTTGTGGTGTTCGTTGTTGTAATGGTCGTTTTTATGATGTTCATTGTTGTAATGTTCGCTGTTGTGGTCTTCGTGGTTGTAAAGTTCGTTGTTGTGGAGTTCGTTGTTGTGGTGTTCTTTGTTGTAGTGTTCGTTGTTGTGGTGTTCGTTGTTGTAGTGTTCATTGTTGTACTGTTCGTTGATGAGATGTTCGTTGTTGAGACGTTCGTTGTTGAGATGTTCGTTGTTGAGATGTTCGTTGTTGTGGTGTTCGTTGTTATGAGTTCGTTGTTGTGGTGTTCGTTGTTGTCGTGTTCGTTTTTGAGATGTTCGTTGTTGAGATGTTCGTTGTTGAGATGTTCGTTGTTGAGATGTTCGTTGTTGAGATGTTCGTTGTTGTAAAGTTCGTTGTTGTGGTGTTCGTTGTTGAGATGTTCGTTGTTGAGATGTTCGTTGTTGAGATGTTCGTTGTTGTGGTGTTCGTTGGGTTGATGTTCGTGGTTGTGATGTTCGTTGTTGTGGTGTTCGTTGTTGTAGTGTTCGTTGTTAAGATGTTCGTTGTTGAGATGTTCGTTGTTGAGATGTTCGTTGTTGTGGTGTTCGGTGATGTGGTGTTCGTTGTTGTAGTGTTTGTTGTTGTAGTGTTCGTTATTGTAGTGTTCGTTGTTGTAGTGTTCGTTTTTGTAGTGTTCGTTGTTGTAGTGTTCGTTGTTGTAGTGTTCATTGTTGTATTGTTCGTTGTTGAGTTGTTTGTTGTTGTATTGTTCGTTGTTGAGTTGTTCGTTGTTTAGACGTTCGTTGTTGAGATGTTCGTTGTTGAGATGTTCTTTGTTGTGGTGTTCGTTGTTGTGATGTTCGTTGTTGTGGTGTTCGTTGTTGTAGTGTTCGTTTTTGAGAGGTTCGTTGTTGAGATGTTCGTTGTTGAGATATTCGTTGTTGTGGTGTTTGTTGTTGAGATGTTCGTTGTTGAGTTGTTCGTTGTTGAGATGTTCGTTGTTGAGATGTTCGTTGTTGTGGTGTTCGTTGGGTTGATGTTCGTTGTTGTGGTGTTTGTGGTTGTGATGTTCGTTGTTGTGGTGTTCGTTGTTGTAGTGTTCGTTGTTGAGATGTTCGTTGTTGAGTTGTTCGTTGTTGAGATGTTCGTTGTTGTGGTGTTCAGTGATGTGGTGTTCGTTGTTGTAATGTTCGTTGTTGAGATGTTCGTTGTTGAGATGTTCGTTGTTGAGATGTTCGTTGTTGTGGTGTTCGTTGGGTTGATGTTCGTTGTTGTGGTGTTCGTGGTTGTGATGTTCGTTGTTGTGGTGTTCGTTGTTGTAGTGTTCGTTGTTAAGATGTTCGTTGTTGAGATGTTCGTTGTTGAGATGTTCGTTGTTGTGGTGTTCGGTGATGTGGTGTTCGTTGTTGTAGTGTTTGTTGTTGTAGTGTTCGTTATTGTAGTGTTCGTTGTTGTAGTGTTCGTTTTTGTAGTGTTCGTTGTTGTAGTGTTCGTTGTTGTAGTGTTCATTGTTGTATTGTTCGTTGTTGAGTTGTTTGTTGTTGTATTGTTCGTTGTTGAGTTGTTCGTTGTTTAGACGTTCGTTGTTGAGATGTTCGTTGTTGAGATGTTCGTTGATGTGGTGTTCGTTGTTGTGATGTTCGTTGTTGTGGTGTTCGTTGTTGTAGTGTTCGTTTTTGAGAGGTTCGTTGTTGAGATGTTCGTTGTTGTGGTGTTTGTTGTTGAGATGTTCGTTGTTGAGTTGTTCGTTGTTGAGATGTTCGTTGTTGAGATGTTTGTTGTTGTGGTGTTCGTTGGGTTGATGTTCGTTGTTGTGGTGTTCGTGGTTGTGATGTTCGTTGTTGTGGTGTTCGTTGTTGTAGTGTTCGTTGTTGAGACGTTCGTTGTTGAGTTGTTCGTTGTTGAGATGTTCGTTGTTGTGGTGTTCAGTGATGTGGTGTTCGTTGTTGTAATGTTCGTTGTTGAGATGTTCGTTGTTGAGATGTTCGTTGTTGTGATGGTCGTTCTTGTGGTGTTAGTTGTTATAGTGTTCGTTGTTGAGATGTTCGTTGTTGTGGTGTTCGTTGTTGTAGTGTTCATTGTTGTAGTGTTCGTTGTTGAGATGTTCGTTGTTAAGATGTTCGTTGTTATGGTGTTCGTTGATGTGGTGTTCGTTGTTGTAGTGTTCGTTGTTGTAGTGTTCGTTGTTGTAGAGGTCGTTGTTGTGGTGTTCGTTGTTGAGATGTTCGTTTTTGTAGTGTTCGTTGTTGTAGTGTTCGTTGTTGTAGTGTTCATTGTTGTAGTGTTCGTTGTTTTAGTGTGCGTTGTTGTGGTGTGCGTTGTTGTGGTGTTCGTTTTGAGATGTTCGTTGTTGTAGTGTTCGTTGTTGTGGTGTTCGTTGTTGAGATGTTCGTTGTTGTAGTGTTCGTTGTTGTAGTGTTCGTTGTTGTAGTGTTCGTTGTTGTGGTGTTCGTTGTTGAGATGTTCGTTGTTGTGGTGTTCGTTGTTGTAGTGTTCTTTGTTATGGTGTTTGTTGTTATGGTGTTCGTTGTTGTTGTTTTGTTCGAGGTTGTGGTGTTCGTTGTTGTGATGTTCGTTGCTGTAGTGTTCGTTGTTGCAGTATTCGTTTTTGTGGTGTTCGTTGTTGTGGTGTTCACTGTTGTGGTGTTCGTTTTGTAGTGTTCGTTGTTGTGGTGTTCGTTGTTGAGATGTTCTTTGTTGTGGTGTTCGTTGTTGTAGTGTTCTTTGTTATGGTGTTTGTTGTTGTGGTGTTCATTGTTGTGGTGTTCGTTTTGTATTGTTCGTTGTTGCGGTGTTCGTTGTAGATGTGTTCGTTGTTGTTATGTTCGTTCTTGAGATGTTCGGTATTGTGGTGTTCGTTGTTGTGGTGTTCGTTGTTGTAGTATTCGTTGTTGAAGTGTTCGTTGTTGTAGTGTTCGTTGTTTTAGTGTCCGTTTTTGTGGTGTTCGTTGTTGAAGTGTTCGTTGTTGTAGTGTTCGTCATTGTAGTGTTCGTTGTTGTAGTGTTCGTTGTTGTTGTGTTCGTTGTTGTAGTCTTCGTTTTTGAGATGTTCATTGTTGTGGTGTTCGTTGTTGTGGTGTTCGTTGTTGTGCTGTTCGTTGTTGTTGTGTTCGTTGTTGTAGTGTTCGTTGTTGTAGTGTTCTTTGTTGAAATGTTCGTTGTTGTGGTGTTTGTTGTTGTGGTGTTCGTTGTTGAAGTGTTCGTTGTTTTGGTGTTTGTTGTTGTAGTGTTCGTTGTTGTAGTGTTCGTTGTTATGGTCTTCGTTGTTATGGTGTTCGTTGTTGTTGTTGTGTTCGTTGTTGTGGTGTTCATTGTTGTAATGTTCGTTGTTGTAGTGTTTGTTGTTGTAGTGTTCGTTGTTGTAGTGTATGTTGTTGTAGTGTTCGTTGTTGTAGTGTTCCTTGTTGTAATGTCCGTTGTTGTGCAGTTTATTCTTATAACCTTCGTTGTTGTAGTGTTCGTTGTTCTAATGTTCGTTGTTGTGGTGTTCGTTGTTGTAGTGTTCGTTGTTGTAGTGTTTGTTGTTGTAGTGATCGTTATTGTGGTGTTCGATGTTGTAATGTTAGTTGTTTTAGTGTTCATTGTTGTAAATTTCGTTGTTGTGGTGTTCGTTGCTATAGTGTTTGTTGTTGTGGTGATCGTTGTTGTCGTGTTCGTTGTTGTAGTGTTCGTTGTTGAAGTGTTCGTTGTTGTTATAGTCGTTTTTATGATATTCGTTGTTGTAATGATCGTTGTTGTGGTGTTCGTGGTTGTAAAGTTCGTTGTTGTGAAATTCGTTGTTGTGGTGTTCTTTGTTGTAGTGTTCGTTCTTGTGGTGTTCGTTGTTGTAGTGTTCATTGTTGTACTGTTCGTTGATGAGATGTTCGTTGTTGAGACGTTCGTTGTTGAGATGTTCGTTGTTAAGATGTTCGTTGTTGTGGTGTTCGTTGTTGTGAGTTCGTTGTTGTGGTGTTCGTTGTTGTAATGGTCGTTTTTATGATGTTCATTGTTGTAATGTTCGTTGTTGTGGTCTTCGTGGTTGTAAAGTTCGTTGTTGTGGAGTTCGTTGTTGTGGTGTTCTTTGTTGTAGTGTTCGTTGTTGTGGTGTTCGTTGTTGTAGTGTTCATTGTTGTACTGTTCGTTGATGAGATGTTCGTTGTTGAGACGTTCGTTGTTGAGATGTTCGTTGTTGAGATGTTCGTTGTTGTGGTGTTCGTTGTTGTCGTGTTCGTTTTTGAGATGTTCGTTGTTGAGATGTTCGTTGTTGAGATGTTCGTTGTTGAGATGTTCGTTGTTGTAAAGTTCGTTGTTGTGGTGTTCGTTGTTGAGATGTTCGTTGTTGAGATGTTCGTTGTTGAGATGTTCGTTGTTGTGGTGTTCGTTGGGTTGATGTTCGTTGTTGTGGTGTTCGTGGTTGTGATGTTCGTTGTTGTGGTGTTCGTTGTTGTAGTGTTCGTTGTTCTAATGTTCGTTGTTGTGGTGTTCGTTGTTGTAGTGTTCGTTGTTGTAGTGTTTGTTGTTGTAGTGATCGTTATTGTGGTGTTCGATGTTGTAATGTTAGTTGTTTTAGTGTTCATTGTTGTAAATTTCGTTGTTGTGGTGTTCGTTGCTATAGTGTTTGTTGTTGTGGTGATCGTTGTTGTCGTGTTCGTTGTTGTAGTGTTCGTTGTTGAAGTGTTCGTTGTTGTTATAGTCGTTTTTATGATATTCGTTGTTGTAATGATCGTTGTTGTGGTGTTCGTGGTTGTAAAGTTCGTTGTTGTGAAATTCGTTGTTGTGGTGTTCTTTGTTGTAGTGTTCGTTCTTGTGGTGTTCGTTGTTGTAGTGTTCATTGTTGTACTGTTCGTTGATGAGATGTTCGTTGTTGAGACGTTCGTTGTTGAGATGTTCGTTGTTAAGATGTTCGTTGTTGTGGTGTTCGTTGTTGTGAGTTCGTTGTTGTGGTGTTCGTTGTTGTAATGGTCGTTTTTATGATGTTCATTGTTGTAATGTTCGTTGTTGTGGTCTTCGTGGTTGTAAAGTTCGTTGTTGTGGAGTTCGTTGTTGTGGTGTTCTTTGTTGTAGTGTTCGTTGTTGTGGTGTTCGTTGTTGTAGTGTTCATTGTTGTACTGTTCGTTGATGAGATGTTCGTTGTTGAGACGTTCGTTGTTGAGATGTTCGTTGTTGAGATGTTCGTTGTTGTGGTGTTCGTTGTTGTCGTGTTCGTTTTTGAGATGTTCGTTGTTGAGATGTTCGTTGTTGAGATGTTCGTTGTTGAGATGTTCGTTGTTGTAAAGTTCGTTGTTGTGGTGTTCGTTGTTGAGATGTTCGTTGTTGAGATGTTCGTTGTTGAGATGTTCGTTGTTGTGGTGTTCGTTGGGTTGATGTTCGTTGTTGTGGTGTTCGTGGTTGTGATGTTCGTTGTTGTGGTGTTCGTTGTTGTAGTGTTCGTTGTTAAGATGTTCGTTGTTGAGATGTTCGTTGTTGAGATGTTCGTTGTTGTGGTGTTCGGTGATGTGGTGTTCGTTGTTGTAGTGTTTGTTGTTGTAGTGTTCGTTATTGTAGTGTTCGTTGTTGTAGTGTTCGTTGTTGTAGTGTTCGTTTTTGTAGTGTTCGTTGTTGTAGTGTTCGTTGTTGTAGTGTTCATTGTTGTATTGTTCGTTGTTGAGTTGTTTGTTGTTGTATTGTTCGTTGTTGAGTTGTTCCTTGTTTAGACGTTCGTTGTTGAGATGTTCGTTGTTGAGATGTTCGTTGATGTGGTGTTCGTTGTTGTGATGTTCGTTGTTGTGGTGTTCGTTGTTGTAGTGTTCGTTTTTGAGAGGTTCGTTGTTGAGATGTTCGTTGTTGAGATATTCGTTGTTGTGGTGTTTGTTGTTGAGATGTTCGTTGTTGAGTTGTTCGTTGTTGAGATGTTCGTTGTTGAGATGTTCGTTGTTGTGGTGTTCGTTGGGTTGATGTTCGTTGTTGTGGTGTTTGTGGTTGTGATGTTCGTTGTTGTGGTGTTCGTTGTTGTAGTGTTCGTTGTTGAGATGTTCGTTGTTGAGTTGTTCGTTGTTGAGATGTTCGTTGTTGTGGTGTTCAGTGATGTGGTGTTCGTTGTTGTAATGTTCGTTGTTGAGATGTTCGTTGTTGAGATGTTCGTTGTTGTGATGGTCGTTCTTGTGGTGTTAGTTGTTATAGTGTTCGTTGTTGAGATGTTCGTTGTTGTGGTGTTCGTTGTTGTAGTGTTCATTGTTGTAGTGTTCGTTGTTGAGATGTTCGTTGTTAAGACGTTCGTTGTTATGGTGTTCGTTGATGTGGTGTTCGTTGTTGAAGTGTTCGTTGTTGTAGTGTTCGTTGTTGTAGAGGTCGTTGTTGTGGTGTTCGTTGTTGAGATGTTCGTTTTTGTAGTGTTCGTGGTTGTAGTGTTCGTTGTTGTAGTGTTCATTGTTGTAGTGTTCGTTGTTTTAGTGTGAGTTGTTGTGGTGTGCGTTGTTGTGGTGTGCGTTGTTGTGGTGTTCGTTTTGAGATGTTCGTTGTTGTAGTGTTCGTTGTTGTGGTGTTCGTTGTTGAGATGTTCGTTGTTGTAGTGTTCGTTGTTGTAGTGTTCGTTGTTGTAGTGTTCTTTGTTATGGTGTTTGTTGTTATGGTGTTCGTTGTTGTTGTTTTGTTCGAGGTTGTGGTGTTCGTTGTTGTGATGTTCGTTGCTGTAGTGTTCGTTGTTGCAGTATTCGTTTTTGTGGTGTTCGTTGTTGTGGTGTTCATTGTTGTGGTGTTCGTTTTGTAGTGTTCGTTGTTGTTGTGTTCGTTGTTGATGTGTTCGTTGTTGTGATGTTCGTTCTTGAGATGTTCGTTATTGTGGTGTTCGTTGTTGTGGTGTTCTTTGTTGTAGTGTTCGTTGTTGTGGTGTTCGTTGTTGTAGTGTTCATTGTTGTACTGTTCGTTGATGAGATGTTCGTTGTTGAGACGTTCGTTGTTGAGATGTTCGTTGTTGAGATGTTCGTTGTTGTGGTGTTCGTTGTTGTGAGTTCGTTGTTGTGGTGTTCGTTGTTGTAGTGTTCATTGTTGTAGTGTTCGTGGTTGAGATGTTCGTTGTTAAGATGTTCGTTGTTATGGTGTTCGTTGATATGGTGTTCGTTGTTGTAGTGTTCGTTGTTGTAGTGTTCGTTGTTGTACTGTTCGTTGTTGTGGTGTTCGTTGTTGAGATGTTCGTTTTTGCAGTGTTCGTTGTTGTAGTGTTCGTTGTTGTAGTGTTCGTTGTTGTATGTTCGTTGTTAAGATGTTCGTTGTTATGGTGTTCGTTGATGTGGTGTTCGTTGTTGTAGTGTTCGTTGTTGTAGTGTTCGTTGTTGTAGTGTTCGTTGTTGTGGTGTTCGTTGTTGAGATGTTCGTTTTTGTAGTGTTCGTTGTTGTAGTGTTCGTTGTTGTAGTGTTCATTGTTGTAGTGTTCGTTGTTTTAGTGTGCGTTGTTGTGGTGTGCGTTGTTGTGGTGTTCGTTTTGAGATGTTCGTTGTTGTAGTGTTCGTTGTTGTGGTGTTCGTTATTGAGATGTTCGTTGTTGTAGTGTTCGTTGTTGTTGTGTTCGTTGTTGTAGTGTTCGTTGTTGTGGTATTCGTTGTTGAGATGTTCGTTGTTGTGGTGTTCGTTGTTGTAGTGTTCTTTGTTATTGTGTTTGTTGTTGTGGTGTTCATTGTTGTGGTGTTCGTTTTGTAGTGTTCGTTGTTGCGGTGTTCGTTGTAGATGTGTTCGTTGTTGTTATGTTCGTTCTTGAGATGTTCGTTATTGTGGTGTTCGTTGTTGTGGTGTTCGTTGTTGTAGTATTCGTTGTTGAACTGTTCGTTGTTGTAGTGTTCGTTGTTTTAGTGTTCGTTTGTGTGGTGTTCGTTGTTGAAGTGTTCGTTGTTGTAGTGTTCGTCGTTGTAGTGTTTTTTGTTGTAGTGTTCGTTGTTGTTGTGTTCGTTGTTGTAGTCTTCATTGTTGATATGTTCATTGTTGTGGTGTTCGTTGTTGTGGTGTTCGTTGTTGTGGTGTTCGTTGTTGAGATGTTCGTTGTTGTAAAGTTCGTTGTTGTGGTGTTTGTTGTTGACATGTTCGTTGTTGAGTTGTTCGTTGTTGTAATGTTAGTTGTTGTAGCGTTCATTGATGTAAATTTCGTTTTTGTTGTGTTCGTTGCTGTAGTGTTTGTTGTTGTGGTGTTCGTTGTTGTGGTGTTCGTTGTTGTAGTGTTCGTTGTTGAAGTGTTCGTTGTTGTTTTCTTCGTTGTGGTAGTGTTCATTGTTGTAATGTTCGTTGTTGTTGTGTTAATTAGTGTAGTGTTCGTGATTGTAAAGTTCGTTGTTGTAATGGTCGTTGTTGTGGTGCTCGTTGTTGTAGTGTTCGTTGTTGTGGTGCTCGTTGTTGTAGTGTTCATTGTTGTACTGTTCGTTGATGAGATGTTCGTTGTTGAGACGTTCGTTGTTGTTGTGTTCGTTGTTGTGGTGTTCGTTGTTGTAGTGTTCGTTGTTGTAGTGTTCGTTGTTTTAGTGCTCATTTTTGTGGTGTTCGTTGTTGTGGTGTTCGTTATTGTAGTGTTCGTTGTTGTAGTGTTCGTTTTTGTAGTGTTCGTTGTTGTAGTGTTCGTTGTTGTAGTGTTCGTTGTTGAGATGTTCGTTGTTGTGGTGTTCGTTGTTGTAGTGTTCGTTGTTGTAGTGTTCGTTGTTTTAGTGCTCATTTTTGTGGTGTTCGTTGTTGTAGTGTTCGTTGTTGTAGTGTTCGTTGTTTTAGTGCTCATTTTTGTGGTGTTCGTTGTTGAAGTGTTCGTTGTTGTAGTGTTCGTCGTTGTGGTGTTCGTTGTTGAGATGTTCGTTGTTGTAAAGTTCGTTGTTGTGGTGTTTGTTGTTGACATGTTCGTTGTTGAGATGTTCGTTGTTGAGATGTTCGTTGTTGAGATGTTCGTTGTTGTGGTGTTCGTTGGGTTGATGTTCGTTGTTGTGGTGTTCGTGGTTGTGATGTTCGTTGTTGTGGTGTTCGTTGTTGTAGTGTTCGTTGTTGAGATGTTCGTTGTTGAGATGTTCGTTGTTGAGATGTTCGTTGTTGTGGTGTTCAGTGATGTGGTGTTCGTTGTTGTAGTGTTCGTTGTTGAGATTTTCGTTGTTGAGATGTTCGTTGTTGTGATGGTCGTTCTTGTGGTGTTAGTTGTTATAGTGTTCGTTGTTGAGATGTTCGTTGTTGTGGTGTTCGTTGTTGTAATGTTCATTGTTGAAGTGTTCGTGGTTGAGATGTTCGTTGTTATGGTGTTCGTTGATTTGGTGTTCGTTGTTGTAGTGTTCGTTGTTGTAGTGTTCTTTGTTGTAGTGTTCGTTGTTGTGGTGTTCGTTGTTGAGATGTTCGTTTTTGCAGTGTTCGTTGTTGTAGTGTTCGTTGTTGTAGTGTTCGTTGTTGAGATGTTCGTTGTTAAGATGTTCGTTGTTATGGTGTTCGTTGATGTGGTGTTCGTTGTTGTAGTGTTCGTTGTTGTAGTGTTCATTTTTGTAGTGTTCGTTGTTGTGGTGTTCGTTGTTGAGATGTTCGTTTTTGTAGTGTTCGTTGTTGTAGTATTCGTTGTTGTAGTGTTCATTGTTGTAGTGTTCGTTGTTTTAGTGTGCGTTGTTGTGGTGTGCGTTGTTGTGGTGTTCGTTTTGAGATGTTCGTTGTTGTAGTGTTCGTTGGTGTGGTGTTCGTTATTGAGATGTTCGTTGTTGTAGTGTTCGTTGTTGTAGTGTTCGTTGTTGTAGTGTTCGTTGTTGTGGTATTCGTTGTTGAGATGTTCTTTGTTGTGGTGTTCGTTGTTGTAGTGTTCTTTGTTATGGTGTTTGTTGTTGTGGTGTTCATTGTTGTGGTGTTCGTTTTGTAGTGTTCGTTGTTGCGGTGTTCGTTGTAGATGTGTTCGTTGTTGTTATGTTCGTTCTTGAGATGTTCGGTATTGTGGTGTTCGTTGTTGTGGTGTTCGTTGTTGTAGTATTCGTTGTTGAAGTGTTCGTTGTTGTAGTGTTCGTTGTTTTAGTGTCCGTTTTTGTGGTGTTCGTTGTTGAAGTGTTCGTTGTTGTAGTGTTCGTCATTGTAGTGTTCGTTGTTGTAGTGTTCGTTGTTGTTGTGTTCGTTGTTGTAGTCTTCGTTGTTGAGATGTTCATTGTTGTGGTGTTCGTTGTTGTGGTGTTCGTTGTTGTGGTGTTCGTTGTTGTTGTGTTCGTTGTTGTAGTGTTCGTTGTTGTAGTGTTCTTTGTTGAAATGTTCGTTGTTGTGGTGTTCGTTGTTGTGGTGTTCGTTGTTGAAGTGTTCGTTGTTTTGGTGTTTGTTGTTGTAGTGTTCGTTGTTGTAGTGTTCGTTGTTATGGTGTTCGTTGTTATGGTGTTCGTTGTTGTTGTTGTGTTCGTTGTTGTGGTGGTCATTGTTGTAATGTTCGTTGTTGTAGTGTTTGTTCTTGTAGTGTTCGTTCTTGTAGTGTATGTTGTTGTAGTGTTCGTTGTTGTAGTGTTCTTTGTTGTAATGTCCGTTGTTGTGGAGTTTATTCTTATAACCTTCGTTGTTGTAGTGTTCGTTGTTGTAATGTTCGTTGTTGTGGTGTTCGTTGTTGTAGTGTTCGTTGTTGTAGTGTTTGTTGTTGTAGTGATCGTTATTGTGGTGTTCGATGTTGTAATGTTAGTTGTTGTAGTGTTCATTGTTGTAAATTTCGTTGTTGTGGTGTTCGTTGTTGTGGTGTTCGTTGCTATAGTGTTTGTTGTTGTTGTGATCGTTGTTGTGGTGTTCGTTGTTGTAGTGTTCGTTGTTGAAGTGTTCGTTGTTATGGTCGTTTTTATGATGTTCGTTGTTGTAATGTTCGTTGTTGTGGTGTTCGTGGTTGTAAAGTTCGTTGTTGTGGAGTTCGTTGTTGTGGTGTTCTTTGTTGTAGTGTTCGTTCTTGTGGTGTTCGTTGTTGTAGTGTTCATTGTTATACTGTTCGTTGATGAGATGTTCGTTGTTGAGACGTTCGTTGTTGAGATGTTCGTTGTTAAGATGTTCGTTGTTGTGGTGTTCGTTGTTGTGAGTTCGTTGTTGTGGTGTTCGTTGTTGTAATGGTCGTTTTTATGATGTTCGTTGTTGTAATGTTCGTTGTTGTGGTCTTCGTGGTTGTAAAGTTCGTTGTTGTGGAGTTCGTTGTTGTGGTGTTCTTTGTTGTAGTGTTCGTTGTTGTGGTGTTCGTTGTTGTAGTGTTCATTGTTGTACTGTTCGTTGATGAGATGTTCGTTGTTGAGACGTTCGTTGTTGAGATGTTCGTTGTTGAGATGTTCGTTGTTGTGGTGTTCGTTGTTGTGAGTTCGTTGTTGTGGTGTTCGTTGTTGTCGTGTTCGTTTTTGAGTTGTTCGTTGTTGAGATGTTCGTTGTTGAGATGTTCGTTGTTAAGACGTTCGTTGTTATGGTGTTCGTTGATGTGGTGTTCGTTGTTGTAGTGTTCGTTGTTGTAGTGTTCGTTGTTGTGGTGTTCGTTGTTGAGATGTTCGTTTTTGTAGTGTTCGTTGTTGTAGTGTTCGTTGTTGTAGTGTTCATTGTTGTAGTGTTCGTTGTTTTAGTGTGCGTTGTTGTGGTGTGCGTTGTTGTGGTGTTCGTTTTGAGATGTTCGTTGTTGTAGTGTTCGTTGTTCTGGTGTTCGTTATTGAGATGTTCGTTGTTGTAGTGTTCGTTGTTTTAGTGTGCGTTGTTGTGGTGTGCGTTGTTGTGGTGTGCGTTGTTGTGGTGTTCGTTTTGAGATGTTCGTTGTTGTAGTGTTCGTTGTTGTGGTGTTCGTTGTTGAGATGTTCGTTGTTGTAGTGTTCTTTGTTATGGTGTTTGTTGTTAGGGTGTTCGTTGTTGTTGTTTTGTTCGAGGTTGTGGTGTTCGTTGTTGTGATGTTCGTTGCTGTAGTGTTCGTTGTTGCAGTATTCGTTTTTGTGGTGTTCGTTGTTGTGGTGTTCATTGTTGTGGTGTTCGTTTTGTAGTGTTCGTTGTTGTGGTGTTCGTTGTTGATGTGTTCGTTGTTGTGATGTTCGTTCTTAAGATGTTCGTTATTGTGGTGTTCGTTGTTGTGGTGTTCTTTGTTGTAGTGTTCGTTGTTGTGGTGTTCGTTGTTGTAGTGTTCATTGTTGTACTGTTCGTTGATGAGATGTTCGTTGTTGAGACGTTCGTTGTTGAGATGTTCGTTGTTGAGATGTTCGTTGTTGTGGTGTTCGTTGTTGTGAGTTCGTTGTTGTGGTGTTCGTTGTTGTAGTGTTCATTGTTGTAGTGTTCGTGGTTGAGATGTTCGTTGTTAAGATGTTCGTTGTTATGGTGTTCGTTGATTTGGTGTTCGTTGTTGTAGTGTTCGTTGTTGTAGTGTTCGTTGTTGTGGTGTTCGTTCTTGAGATGTTCGTTTTTGCAGTGTTCGTTGTTGTAGTGTTCGTTGTTGTAGTGTTCGTTGTTGTATGTTCGTTGTTAAGATGTTCGTTGTTATGGTGTTCGTTGATGTGGTGTTCGTTGTTGTAGTGTTCGTTGTTGTAGTGTTCGTTGTTGTAGTGTTCGTTGTTGTGGTGTTCGTTGTTGAGATGTTCGTTTTTGTAGTGTTCGTTGTTGTAGTGTTCGTTGTTGTAGTGTTCATTGTTGTAGTGTTCGTTGTTTTAGTGTGCGTTGTTGTGGTGTGCGTTGTTGTGGTGTTCGTTTTGAGATGTTCGTTGTTGTAGTGTTCGTTGTTCTGGTGTTCGTTATTGAGATGTTCGTTGTTGTAGTGTTCGTTGTTGTAGTGTTCGTTGTTGTGGTATTCGTTGTTGAGATGTTCGTTGTTGTGGTGTTCATTGTTGTAGTGTTCTTTGTTATTGTGTTTGTTGTTGTGGTGTTCATTGTTGTGGTGTTCGTTTTGTAGTGTTCGTTGTTGCGGTGTTCGTTGTAGATGTGTTCGTTGTTGTTATGTTCGTTCTTGAGATGTTCGTTATTGTGGTGTTCGTTGTTGTGGTGTTCGTTGTTGTAGTATTCGTTGTTGAACTGTTCGTTGTTGTAGTGTTCGTTGTTTTAGTGTTCGTTTGTGTGGTGTTCGTTGTTGAAGTGTTCGTTGTTGTAGTGTTCGTCGTTGTAGTGTTCTTTGTTGTAGTGTTCGTTGTTGTTGTGTTCGTTGTTGTAGTCTTCGTTGTTGATATGTTCATTGTTGTGGTGTTCGTTGTTGTGGTGTTCGTTGTTGTGGTGTTCGTTGTTGAGATGTTCGTTGTTGTAAAGTTCGTTGTTGTGGTGTTTGTTGTTGACATGTTCGTTGTTGAGTTGTTCGTTGCTGAGATGTTCGTTGTTGAGATGTTCGTTGTTGTGGTGTTCGTTGGGTTGATGTTCGTTGTTGTGGTGTTCGTGGTTGTGATGTTCGTTGTTGTGGTGTTCGTTGTTGTAGTGTTCGTTGTTGAGATGTTCGTTGTTGAGTTGTTCGTTGTAGAGATGTTCGTTGTTGTGGTGTTCAGTGATGTGGTGTTCGTTGTTGTAATGTTCGTTGTTGAGATGTTCGTTGTTGAGATGTTCGTTGTTGTGATGGTCGTTCTTGTGGTGTTAGTTGTTATAGAGTTCGTTGTTGAGATGTTCGTTGTTGTGGTGTTCGTTGTTGTAGTGTTCATTGTTGTAGTGTTCGTTGTTGAGATGTTCGTTGTTAAGATGTTCGTTGTTATGGTGTTCGTTGATGTGGTGTTCGTTGTTGTACTGTTCGTTGTTGTAGTGTTCGTTGTTGAAGTGTTCGTTGTTGTTTTCTTCGTTGTTGTTGTGTTCATTGTTGTAATGTTCGTTGTTGTAGTGTTAATTAGTGTAGTGTTCGTTGTTGTGGTGTTCGTTGTTGTAATGGTCGTTTTTATGATGTTCGTTGTTGTAATGTTCGTTGTTGTGGTGTTCGTGGTTGTAAAGTTCGTTGTTGTGGTGTTCGTTGTTGTAGTGTTCATTGTTGTACTGTTCGTTGATGAGATGTTCGTTGTTGAGACGTTCATTGTTGAGATGTTCGTTGTTGAGATGTTCGTTGTTGTGGTGTTCGTTGTTGTGAGTTCGTTGTTGTGGTGTTCGTTGTTGTAGTGTTCATTGTTGTAGTATTCGTGGTTGAGATGTTCGTTGTTAAGATGTTCGTTGTTATGGTGTTCGTTTATTTGGTGTTCGTTGTTGTAGTGTTCGTTGTTGTAGTGTTCGTTGTTGAGATGTTCGTTTTTGCAGTGTTCGTTGTTGTAGCGTTCGTTGTTGTAGTGTTCGTTGTTGAGATGTTCGTTGTTAAGATGTTCGTTGTTATGGTGTTCGTTGATGTGGTGTTCGTTGTTGTAGTGTTCGTTGTTGTAGTGTTCGTTGTTGTAGTGTTCGTTGTTGTGGTGTTCGTTGTTGAGATGTTCGTTTTTGTAGTGTTCGTTGTTGTAGTGTTCGTTGTTGTAGTGTTCATTGTTGTAGTGTTCGTTGTTTTAGTGTGCGTTGTTGTGGTGTGCGTTGTTGTGGTGTTCGTTTTGAGATGTTCGTTGTTGTAGTGTTCGTTGTTGTGGTGTTCGTTATTGAGATGTTCGTTGTTGTAGTGTTCGTTGTTGTAGTGTTCGTTGTTGTAGTGTTCGTTGTTGTGGTATTCGTTGTTGAGATGTTCGTTGTTGTGGTGTTCGTTGTTGTAGTGTTCTTTGTTATGGTGTTTGTTGTTGTGGTGTTCATTGTTGTGGTGTTCGTTTTGTAGTGTTCGTTGTTGCAGTGTTCGTTGTAGATGTGTTCGTTGTTGTTATGTTCGTTCTTGAGATGTTCGTTATTGTGGTGTTCGTTGTTGTGGTGTTCGTTGTTGTAGTATTCGTTGTTGAACTGTTCATTGTTGTAGTGTTCGTTGTTTTAGTGTTCGTTTTTGTGGTGTTCGTTGTTGAAGTGTTCGTTGTTGTTGTGTTCGTCGTTGTAGTGTTCGTTGTTGTAGTGTTCGTTGTTGTTGTGTTCGTTGTTGTAGTCTTCGTTGTTGAGATGTTCATTGTTGTGGTGTTCGTTGTTGTGGTGTTCGTTGTTGTGGTGTTCGTTGTTGTTGTGTTCGTTGTTGTAGTGTTCGTTGTTGTGGTGTTCTTTGTTGAAATGTTCGTTGTTGTGGTGTTCGTTGTTGAAGTGTTCGTTGTTTTGGTGTTTGTTGTTGTAGTGTTCGTTGTTGTAGTGTTCGTTGTTATGGTGTTCGTTGTTATGGTGTTCGTTGTTGTTGTTGTGTTTGTTGTTGTGGTGTTCATTGTTGTAATGTTCGTTGTTGTAGTGTTTGTTGTTGTAGTGTTCGTTGTTGTAGTGTATGTTGTTGTAGTGTTCGTTGTTGTAGTGTTCCTTGTTGTAATGTCCGTTGTTTTGGAGTTTATTCTTATAACCTTCGTTGTTGTAGTGTTCGTTGTTCTAATGTTCGTTGTTGTGGTGTTCGTTGTTGTAGCGTTCGTTGTTGTAGTGATCGTTATTGTGGTGTTCGATGTTGTAATGTTAGTTGTTGTAGTGTTCATTGTTGTAAATTTCGTTGTTGTGGTGTTCGTTGCTATAGTGTTTGTTGTTGTGGTGATCGTTGTTGTGGTGTTCGTTGTTGTAGTGTTCGTTGTTGAAGTGTTCGTTGTTGTAGTGTTCGTTGTTGAAGTGTTCGTTGTTGTTATGGTCGTTGTTGTGGTGTTCGTGGTTGTAAAGTTCGTTGTTGTGGAGTTCGTTGTTGTGGTGTTCTTTGTTGTAGTGTTCGTTGTTGTGGTGTTCATTGTTGTACTGTTCGTTGATGAGATGTTCGTTGTTGAGACGTTCGTTGTTGAGATGTTCGTTGTAAAGATGTTCGTTGTTGTGGTGTTCGTTGTTGTGAGTTCGTTGTTGTGGTGTTCGTTGTTGTAATGGTCGTTTTTATGATGTTCGTTGTTGTAATGTTCGTTGTTGTGGTGTTCGTGGTTGTAAAGTTCGTTGTTGTGGAGTTCGTTGTTGTGGTGTTCTTTGTTGTATTGTTCGTTGTTGTGGTGTTCGTTGTTGTAGTGTTCATTGCTGTACTGTTCGTCGATGAGATGTTCGTTGTTGAGACGTTCGTTGTTGAGATGTTCGTTGTTGAGATATTCGTTGTTGTGGTGTTCGTTGTTGTGAGTTCGTTGTTGTGGTGTTCGTTGTTGTCGTGTTCGTTTTTGAGATGTTCGTTGTTGAGATGTTCGTTGTTGAGATGTTCGTTGTTGTAAAGTTCGTTGTTGTGGTGTTTGTTGTTGAGATGTTCGTTGTTGAGAATTTCGTTGTTGAGATGTTCGTTGTTGAGATGTTCGTTGTTGTGGTGTTCGTTGGGTTGATGTTCGTTGTTGTGGTGTTCGTGGTTGTGATGTTCGTTGTTGTGGTGTTCGTTGTTGTAGTGTTCGTTGTTGAGATGTTCGTTGTTGAGATGTTCATTGTTGAGATGTTCGTTGTTGTGGTGTTCGGTGATGTGGTGTTCGTTGTTGTAGTGTTTGTTGTTGTAGTGTTCGTTATTGTAGTGTTCGTTGTTGTAGTGTTCGTTTTTTTAGTGTTCGTTGTTGTAGTGTTCGTTGTTGTAGTGTTCATTGTTGTATTGTTCGTTGTTGAGTTGTTTGTTGTTGTATTGTTCGTTGTTGAGTTGTTCGTTGTTTAGACGTTCGTTGTTGAGATGTTCGTTGTTGAGATGTTCGTTGATGTGGTGTTCGTTGTTATGATGTTCGTTGTTGTGGTGTTCGTTGTTGTAGTGTTCGTTTTTGAGAGGTTCGTTGTTGAGATGTTCGTTGTTGAGATATTCGTTGTTGTGGTGTTTGTTGTTGAGATGTTCGTTGTTGAGTTGTTCGTTGTTGAGATGTTCGTTGTTGAGATGTTCGTTGTTGTGGTGTTCGTTGGGTTGATGTTCGTTGTTGTGGTGTTCGTGGTTGTGATGTTCGTTGTTGTGGTGTTCAGTGATGTGGTGTTCGTTGTTGTAATGTTCGTTGTTGAGATGTTCGTTGTTGAGATGTTCGTTGTTGTGATGGTCGTTCTTGTGGTGTTAGTTGTTATAGTGTTCGTTGTTGAGATGTTCGTTGTTGTGGTGTTCGTTGTTGTAGTGTTCATTGTTGTAGTGTTCGTTGTTGAGAAGTTCGTTGTTAAGATGTTCGTTGTTATGGTGTTCGTTGATGTGGTGTTCGTTGTTGTACTGTTCGTTGTTGTAATGTTCGTTGTTGTAGAGGTCGTTGTTGTGGTGTTCGTTGTTGAGATGTTCGTTTTTGTAGTGTTCGTTGTTGTTGTGTTCGTTGTTGTAGTGTTCATTGTTGTAGTGTTCGTTGTTTTAGTGTGCGTTGTTGTGGTGTGCGTTGTTGTGGTGTTCGTTTTGAGATGTTCGTTGTTATAGTGTTCGTTGTTGTGGTGTTCGTTGTTGTGGTGTTCGTTGTTGAGATGTTCGTTGTTGTAGTGTTCGTTGTTGTAGTGTTCGTTGTTGTAGTGTTCATTGTTGTATTGTTCGTTGTTGAGTTGTTTGTTGTTGTATTGTTCGTTGTTGAGTTGTTCGTTGTATAGACGTTCTTTGTTGAGATGTTCGTTGTTGAGATGTTCGTTGATGTGGTGTTCGTTGTTGTGATGTTCGTTGTTGTGGTGTTCGTTGTTGTAGTGTTCGTTGTTGAGATGTTCGTTGTTGAGATATTCGTTGTTGTGGTGTTTGTTGTTGAGATGTTCGTTGTTGAGTTGTTCGTTGTTGAGATGTTCGTTGTTGAGATGTTCGTTGTTGTGGTGTTCGTTGGGTTGATGTTCGTTGTTGTGGTGTTCATGGTTGTGATGTTCGTTGTTGTGGTGTTCGTTGTTGTAGTGTTCGTTGTTGTGGTGTTCGTTGTTGAGATGTTCGTTTTTGTAGTGTTCGTTGTTGTAGTGTTCGTTGTTGTAGTGTTCATTGTTGTAGTGTTCGTTGTTTTAGTGTGCGTTGTTGTGGTGTGCGTTGTTGTGGTGTTCGTTTTGAGATGTTCGTTGTTGTAGTGTTCGTTGTTCTGGTGTTCGTTATTGAGATGTTCGTTGTTGTAGTGTTCGTTGTTGTAGTGTTCGTTGTTGTGGTATTCGTTGTTGAGATGTTCGTTGTTGTGGTGTTCGTTGTTGTAGTGTTCTTTGTTATTGTGTTTGTTGTTGTGGTGTTCATTGTTGTGGTGTTCGTTTTGTAGTGTTCGTTGTTGCGGTGTTCGTTGTAGATGTGTTCGTTGTTGTTATGTTCGTTCTTGAGATGTTCGTTATTGTGGTGTTCGTTGTTGTGGTGTTCGTTGTTGTAGTATTCGTTGTTGAACTGTTCGTTGTTGTAGTGTTCGTTGTTTTAGTGTTCGTTTGTGTGGTGTTCGTTGTTGAAGTGTTCGTTGTTGTAGTGTTCGTCGTTGTAGTGTTCTTTGTTGTAGTGTTCGTTGTTGTTGTGTTCGTTGTTGTAGTCTTCGTTGTTGATATGTTCATTGTTGTGGTGTTCGTTGTTGTGGTGTTCGTTGTTGTGGTGTTCGTTGTTGAGATGTTCGTTGTTGTAAAGTTCGTTGTTGTGGTGTTTGTTGTTGACATGTTCGTTGTTGAGTTGTTCGTTGCTGAGATGTTCGTTGTTGAGATGTTCGTTGTTGTGGTGTTCGTTGGGTTGATGTTCGTTGTTGTGGTGTTCGTGGTTGTGATGTTCGTTGTTGTGGTGTTCGTTGTTGTAGTGTTCGTTGTTGAGATGTTCGTTGTTGAGTTGTTCGTTGTAGAGATGTTCGTTGTTGTGGTGTTCAGTGATGTGGTGTTCGTTGTTGTAATGTTCGTTGTTGAGATGTTCGTTGTTGAGATGTTCGTTGTTGTGATGGTCGTTCTTGTGGTGTTAGTTGTTATAGAGTTCGTTGTTGAGATGTTCGTTGTTGTGGTGTTCGTTGTTGTAGTGTTCATTGTTGTAGTGTTCGTTGTTGAGATGTTCGTTGTTAAGATGTTCGTTGTTATGGTGTTCGTTGATGTGGTGTTCGTTGTTGTACTGTTCGTTGTTGTAGTGTTCGTTGTTGAAGTGTTCGTTGTTGTTTTCTTCGTTGTTGTTGTGTTCATTGTTGTAATGTTCGTTGTTGTAGTGTTAATTAGTGTAGTGTTCGTTGTTGTGGTGTTCGTTGTTGTAATGGTCGTTTTTATGATGGTCGTTGTTGTAATGTTCGTTGTTGTGGTGTTCGTGGTTGTAAAGTTCGTTGTTGTGGTGTTCGTTGTTGTAGTGTTCATTGTTGTACTGTTCGTTGATGAGATGTTCGTTGTTGAGACGTTCATTGTTGAGATGTTCGTTGTTGAGATGTTCGTTGTTGTGGTGTTCGTTGTTGTGAGTTCGTTGTTGTGGTGTTCGTTGTTGTAGTGTTCATTGTTGTAGTATTCGTGGTTGAGATGTTCGTTGTTAAGATGTTCGTTGTTATGGTGTTCGTTTATTTGGTGTTCGTTGTTGTAGTGTTCGTTGTTGTAGTGTTCGTTGTTGTAGTGTTCGTTGTTGTGGTGTTCGTTGTTGAGATGTTCGTTTTTGCAGTGTTCGTTGTTGTAGCGTTCGTTGTTGTAGTGTTCGTTGTTGAGATGTTCGTTGTTAAGATGTTCATTGTTATGGTGTTCGTTGATGTGGTGTTCGTTGTTGTAGTGTTCGTTGTTGTAGTGTTCGTTGTTGTAGTGTTCGTTGTTGTGGTGTTCGTTGTTGAGATGTTCGTTTTTGTAGTGTTCGTTGTTGTAGTGTTCGTTGTTGTAGTGTTCATTGTTGTAGTGTTCGTTGTTTTAGTGTGCGTTGTTGTGGTGTGCGTTGTTGTGGTGTTCGTTTTGAGATGTTCGTTGTTGTAGTGTTCGTTGTTGTGGTGTTCGTTATTGAGATGTTCGTTGTTGTAGTGTTCGTTGTTGTAGTGTTCGTTGTTGTAGTGTTCGTTGTTGTGGTATTCGTTGTTGAGATGTTCGTTGTTGTGGTGTTCGTTGTTGTAGTGTTCTTTGTTATGGTGTTTGTTGTTGTGGTGTTCATTGTTGTGGTGTTCGTTTTGTAGTGTTCGTTGTTGCAGTGTTCGTTGTAGATGTGTTCGTTGTTGTTATGTTCGTTCTTGAGATGTTCGTTATTGTGGTGTTCGTTGTTGTGGTGTTCGTTGTTGTAGTATTCGTTGTTGAACTGTTCATTGTTGTAGTGTTCGTTGTTTTAGTGTTCGTTTTTGTGGTGTTCGTTGTTGAAGTGTTCGTTGTTGTAGTGTTCGTCGTTGTAGTGTTCGTTGTTGTAGTGTTCGTTGTTGTTGTGTTCGTTGGTGTAGTCTTCGTTGTTGAGATGTTCATTGTTGTGGTGTTCGTTGTTGTGGTGTTCGTTGTTGTGGTGTTCGTTGTTGTTGTGTTCGTTGTTGTAGTGTTCGTTGTTGTGGTGTTCTTTGTTGAAATGTTCGTTGTTGTGGTGTTCGTTGTTGAAGTGTTCGTTGTTTTGGTGTTTGTTGTTGTAGTGTTCGTTGTTGTAGTGTTCGTTGTTATGGTGTTCGTTGTTATGGTGTTCGTTGTTGTTGTTGTGTTTGTTGTTGTGGTGTTCATTGTTGTAATGTTCGTTGTTGTAGTGTTTGTTGTTGTAGTGTTCGTTGTTGTAGTGTATGTTGTTGTAGTGTTCGTTGTTGTAGTGTTCCTTGTTGTAATGTCCGTTGTTTTGGAGTTTATTCTTATAACCTTCGTTGTTGTAGTGTTCGTTGTTCTAATGTTCGTTGCTGTGGTGTTCGTTGTTGTAGCGTTCGTTGTTGTAGTGATCGTTATTGTGGTGTTCGATGTTGTAATGTTAGTTGTTGTAGTGTTCATTGTTGTAAATTTCGTTGTTGTGGTGTTCGTTGCTATAGTGTTTGTTGTTGTGGTGATCGTTGTTGTGGTGTTCGTTGTTGTAGTGTTCGTTGTTGAAGTGTTCGTTGTTGTAGTGTTCGTTGTTGAAGTGTTCGTTGTTGTTATGGTCGTTGTTGTGGTGTTCGTGGTTGTAAAGTTCGTTGTTGTGGAGTTCGTTGTTGTGGTGTTCTTTGTTGTAGTGTTCGTTGTTGTGGTGTTCATTGTTGTACTGTTCGTTGATGAGATGTTCGTTGTTGAGACGTTCGTTGTTGAGATGTTCGTTGTAAAGATGTTCGTTGTTGTGGTGTTCGTTGTTGTGAGTTCGTTGTTGTGGTGTTCGTTGTTGTAATGGTCGTTTTTATGATGTTCGTTGTTGTAATGTTCGTTGTTGTGGTGTTCGTGGTTGTAAAGTTCGTTGTTGTGGAGTTCGTTGTTGTGGTGTTCTTTGTTGTATTGTTCGTTGTTGTGGTGTTCGTTGTTGTAGTGTTCATTGCTGTACTGTTCGTCGATGAGATGTTCGTTGTTGAGACGTTCGTTGTTGAGATGTTCGTTGTTGAGATATTCGTTGTTGTGGTGTTCGTTGTTGTGAGTTCGTTGTTGTGGTGTTCGTTGTTGTCGTGTTCGTTTTTGAGATGTTCGTTGTTGAGATGTTCGTTGTTGAGATGTTCGTTGTTGTAAAGTTCGTTGTTGTGGTGTTTGTTGTTGAGATGTTCGTTGTTGAGAATTTCGTTGTTGAGATGTTCGTTGTTGAGATGTTCGTTGTTGTGGTGTTCGTTGGGTTGATGTTCGTTGTTGTGGTGTTCGTGGTTGTGATGTTCGTTGTTGTGGTGTTCGTTGTTGTAGTGTTCGTTGTTGAGATGTTCGTTGTTGAGATGTTCATTGTTGAGATGTTCGTTGTTGTGGTGTTCGGTGATGTGGTGTTCGTTGTTGTAGTGTTTGTTGTTGTAGTGTTCGTTATTGTAGTGTTCGTTGTTGTAGTGTTCGTTTTTTTAGTGTTCGTTGTTGTAGTGTTCGTTGTTGTAGTGTTCATTGTTGTATTGTTCGTTGTTGAGTTGTTTGTTGTTGTATTGTTCGTTGTTGAGTTGTTCGTTGTTTAGACGTTCGTTGTTGAGATGTTCGTTGTTGAGATGTTCGTTGATGTGGTGTTCGTTGTTATGATGTTCGTTGTTGTGGTGTTCGTTGTTGTAGTGTTCGTTTTTGAGAGGTTCGTTGTTGAGATGTTCGTTGTTGAGATATTCGTTGTTGTGGTGTTTGTTGTTGAGATGTTCGTTGTTGAGTTGTTCGTTGTTGAGATGTTCGTTGTTGAGATGTTCGTTGTTGTGGTGTTCGTTGGGTTGATGTTCGTTGTTGTGGTGTTCGTGGTTGTGATGTTCGTTGTTGTGGTGTTCAGTGATGTGGTGTTCGTTGTTGTAATGTTCGTTGTTGAGATGTTCGTTGTTGAGATGTTCGTTGTTGTGATGGTCGTTCTTGTGGTGTTAGTTGTTATAGTGTTCGTTGTTGAGATGTTCGTTGTTGTGGTGTTCGTTGTTGTAGTGTTCATTGTTGTAGTGTTCGTTGTTGAGAAGTTCGTTGTTAAGATGTTCGTTGTTATGGTGTTCGTTGATGTGGTGTTCGTTGTTGTACTGTTCGTTGTTGTAATGTTCGTTGTTGTAGAGGTCGTTGTTGTGGTGTTCGTTGTTGAGATGTTCGTTTTTGTAGTGTTCGTTGTTGTTGTGTTCGTTGTTGTAGTGTTCATTGTTGTAGTGTTCGTTGTTTTAGTGTGCGTTGTTGTGGTGTGCGTTGTTGTGGTGTTCGTTTTGAGATGTTCGTTGTTGTAGTGTTCGTTGTTGTGGTGTTCGTTGTTGTGGTGTTCGTTGTTGTAGTGTTCGTTGTTGAGATGTTCGTTGTTGAGATATTCGTTGTTGTGGTGTTTGTTGTTGAGATGTTCATTGTTGAGTTGTTCGTTGTTGAGATGTTCGTTGTTGAGATGTTCGTTGTTGTGGTGTTCGTTGGGTTGATGTTCGTTGTTGTGGTGTTCATGGTTGTGATGTTCGTTGTTGTGGTGTTCGTTGTTGTAGTGTTCGTTGTTGAGATGTTTGTTGTTGAGTTGTTCGTTGTTGAGATGTTCGTTGTTGTGTTCAGTGATGTGGTGTTCGTTGTTGAGATGTTCGTTGTTGTGGTATTCGTTGTTGTAGTGTTCATTGTTGTAGTGTTCGTTGTTGAGATGTTCGTTGTTAAGATGTTCGTTGTTATGGTGTTCGTTGATGTGGTGTTCGTTGTTGTACTGTTCGTTGTTGTAGTGTTCGATGTTGAAGTGTTCGTTGTTGTTTTCTTCGTTGTTGTTGTGTTCATTGTTGTAATGTTCGTTGTTGTAGTGTTAATTAGTGTAGTGTTCGTTGTTGTGGTGTTCGTTGTTGTAATGGTCGTTTTTATGATGTTCGTTGTTGTAATGTTCGTTGTTGTGGTGTTCGTGGTTGTAAATTTCGTTGTTGTGGTGTTCGTTGTTGTAGTGTTCATTGTTGTACTGTTCGTTGATGAGATGTTCGTTGTTGAGACGTTCATTGTTGAGATGTTCGTTGTTGAGATGTTCGTTGTTGTGGTGTTCGTTGTTGTGAGTTCGTTGTTGTGGTGTTCGTTGTTGTAGTGTTCATTGTTGTAGTGTTCGTGGTTGAGATGTTCGTTGTTAAGATGTTCGTTGTTATGGTGTTCGTTGATTTGGTGTTCGATGTTGTAGTGTTCGTTGTTGTAGTGTCCGTTGTTGTAGTGTTCGTTGTTGTGGTGTTCGTTGTTGAGATGTTCGTTTTTGCAGTGTTCGTTGTTGTAGTGTTCGTTGTTGTAGTGTTCGTTGTTGAGATGTTCGTTGTTAAGATGTTCCTTGTTATGGTGTTCGTTGATGTGGTGTTCGTTGTTGTAGTGTTCGTTGTTGTAGTGTTCGATGTTGTAGTGTTCGTTGTTGTGGTGTTCGTTGTTGAGATGTTCGTTTTTGAAGTGTTCGTTGTTGTAGTGTTCGTTGTTGTAGTGTTCATTGTTGTAGTGTTCGTTGTTTTAGTGTGCGTTGTTGTGGTGTGCGTTGTTGTGGTGTTCGTTTTGAGATGTTCGTTGTTGTAGTGTTCGTTGTTGTGGTGTTCGTTATTGAGATGTTCGTTCTTGTAGTGTTCGTTGTTGTAGTGTTCGTTGTTGTAGTGTTCGTTGTAGTGGTATTCGTTGTTGAGAGGTTCGTTGTTGAGATGTTCGTTGTTGAGATATTCGTTGTTGTGGTGTTTGTTGTTGAGATGTTCGTTGTTGAGTTGTTCGTTGTTGAGATGTTCGTTGTTGAGATGTTCGTTGTTGTGGTGTTCGTTGGGTTGATGTTCGTTGTTGTGGTGTTCGTGGTTGTGATGTTCGTTGTTGTGGTGTTCGTTGTTGTAGTGTTCGATGTAGAGATGTTCGTTGTTGAGTTGTTCGTTGTTGAGATGTTCGTTGTTGTGGTGTTCAGTGATGTGGTGTTCGTTGTTGTAATGTTCGTTGTTGAGATGTTCGTTGTTGAGATGTTCGTTGTTGTGATGGTCGTTCTTGTGGTGTTAGTTGTTATAGTGTTCGTTGTTGAGATGTTCGTTGTTGTGGTGTTCGTTGTTGTAGTGTTCATTGTTGTAGTGTTCGTTGTTGAGATGTTCGTTGTTAAGATGTTCGTTGTTATGGTATTCGTTGATGTGGTGTTCGTTGTTGTACTGTTCGTTGTTGTAGTGTTCGTTGTTGTAGAGGTCGTTGTTGTGGTGTTCGTTGTTAAGATGGTCGTTTTTGTAGTGTTCGTTGTTGTTGTGTTCGTTGTTGTAGTGTTCATTGTTGTAGTGTTCGTTGTTGTAGTGTTCGTTGTTTTAGTGTGCGTTGTTGTGGTGTGCGTTATTGTGGTGTTCGTTTTGAGATGTTCGTTGTTGTAGTGTTCGTTGTTGTGGTGTTCGTTGTTGAGATGTTCGTTGTTGTAGTGTTCGTTGTTGTAGTGTTCGTTGTTGTGGTGTTCGTTGTTGAGATTTTCGTTGTTGTGGTGTTCGTTGTTGTAGTGTTCTTTGTTATGGTGTTTGTTGTTATGGTGTTCGTTGTTGTTGTTTTGTTCGAGGTTGTGGTGTTCATTGTTGTGGTGTTCGTTTTGTAGTGTTCGTTGTTGCGGTGTTCGTTGTAGATGTGTTCGTTGTTGTTATGTTCGTTCTTGAGATGTTCGTTATTGTGGTGTTCGTTGTTGTGGTGTTCGTTGTTGTAGTATTCGTTGTTGAACTGTTCGTTGTTGTAGTGTTCGTTGTTTTAGTGTTCGTTTGTGTGGTGTTCGTTGTTGAAGTGTTCGTTGTTGTAGTGTTCGTCGTTGTAGTGTTCTTTGTTGTAGTGTTCGTTGTTGTTGTGTTCGTTGTTGTAGTCTTCGTTGTTGATATGTTCATTGTTGTGGTGTTCGTTGTTGTGGTGTTCGTTGTTGTGGTGTTCGTTGTTGAGATGTTCGTTGTTGTAAAGTTCGTTGTTGTGGTGTTTGTTGTTGACATGTTCGTTGTTGAGTTGTTCGTTGCTGAGATGTTCGTTGTTGAGATGTTCGTTGTTGTGGTGTTCGTTGGGTTGATGTTCGTTGTTGTGGTGTTCGTGGTTGTGATGTTCGTTGTTGTGGTGTTCGTTGTTGTAGTGTTCGTTGTTGAGATGTTCGTTGTTGAGTTGTTCGTTGTAGAGATGTTCGTTGTTGTGGTGTTCAGTGATGTGGTGTTCGTTGTTGTAATGTTCGTTGTTGAGATGTTCGTTGTTGAGATGTTCGTTGTTGTGATGGTCGTTCTTGTGGTGTTAGTTGTTATAGAGTTCGTTGTTGAGATGTTCGTTGTTGTGGTGTTCGTTGTTGTAGTGTTCATTGTTGTAGTGTTCGTTGTTGAGATGTTCGTTGTTAAGATGTTCGTTGTTATGGTGTTCGTTGATGTGGTGTTCGTTGTTGTACTGTTCGTTGTTGTAGTGTTCGTTGTTGAAGTGTTCGTTGTTGTTTTCTTCGTTGTTGTTGTGTTCATTGTTGTAATGTTCGTTGTTGTAGTGTTAATTAGTGTAGTGTTCGTTGTTGTGGTGTTCGTTGTTGTAATGGTCGTTTTTATGATGGTCGTTGTTGTAATGTTCGTTGTTGTGGTGTTCGTGGTTGTAAAGTTCGTTGTTGTGGTGTTCGTTGTTGTAGTGTTCATTGTTGTACTGTTCGTTGATGAGATGTTCGTTGTTGAGACGTTCATTGTTGAGATGTTCGTTGTTGAGATGTTCGTTGTTGTGGTGTTCGTTGTTGTGAGTTCGTTGTTGTGGTGTTCGTTGTTGTAGTGTTCATTGTTGTAGTATTCGTGGTTGAGATGTTCGTTGTTAAGATGTTCGTTGTTATGGTGTTCGTTTATTTGGTGTTCGTTGTTGTAGTGTTCGTTGTTGTAGTGTTCGTTGTTGTAGTGTTCGTTGTTGTGGTGTTCGTTGTTGAGATGTTCGTTTTTGCAGTGTTCGTTGTTGTAGCGTTCGTTGTTGTAGTGTTCGTTGTTGAGATGTTCGTTGTTAAGATGTTCATTGTTATGGTGTTCGTTGATGTGGTGTTCGTTGTTGTAGTGTTCGTTGTTGTAGTGTTCGTTGTTGTAGTGTTCGTTGTTGTGGTGTTCGTTGTTGAGATGTTCGTTTTTGTAGTGTTCGTTGTTGTAGTGTTCGTTGTTGTAGTGTTCATTGTTGTAGTGTTCGTTGTTTTAGTGTGCGTTGTTGTGGTGTGCGTTGTTGTGGTGTTCGTTTTGAGATGTTCGTTGTTGTAGTGTTCGTTGTTGTGGTGTTCGTTATTGAGATGTTCGTTGTTGTAGTGTTCGTTGTTGTAGTGTTCGTTGTTGTAGTGTTCGTTGTTGTGGTATTCGTTGTTGAGATGTTCGTTGTTGTGGTGTTCGTTGTTGTAGTGTTCTTTGTTATGGTGTTTGTTGTTGTGGTGTTCATTGTTGTGGTGTTCGTTTTGTAGTGTTCGTTGTTGCAGTGTTCGTTGTAGATGTGTTCGTTGTTGTTATGTTCGTTCTTGAGATGTTCGTTATTGTGGTGTTTGTTGTTGTGGTGTTCGTTGTTGTAGTATTCGTTGTTGAACTGTTCATTGTTGTAGTGTTCGTTGTTTTAGTGTTCGTTTTTGTGGTGTTCGTTGTTGAAGTGTTCGTTGTTGTAGTGTTCGTCGTTGTAGTGTTCGTTGTTGTAGTGTTCGTTGTTGTTGTGTTCGTTGGTGTAGTCTTCGTTGTTGAGATGTTCATTGTTGTGGTGTTCGTTGTTGTGGTGTTCGTTGTTGTGGTGTTCGTTGTTGTTGTGTTCGTTGTTGTAGTGTTCGTTGTTGTGGTGTTCTTTGTTGAAATGTTCGTTGTTGTGGTGTTCGTTGTTGAAGTGTTCGTTGTTTTGGTGTTTGTTGTTGTAGTGTTCGTTGTTGTAGTGTTCGTTGTTATGGTGTTCGTTGTTATGGTGTTCGTTGTTGTTGTTGTGTTTGTTGTTGTGGTGTTCATTGTTGTAATGTTCGTTGTTGTAGTGTTTGTTGTTGTAGTGTTCGTTGTTGTAGTGTATGTTGTTGTAGTGTTCGTTGTTGTAGTGTTCCTTGTTGTAATGTCCGTTGTTTTGGAGTTTATTCTTATAACCTTCGTTGTTGTAGTGTTCGTTGTTCTAATGTTCGTTGTTGTGGTGTTCGTTGTTGTAGCGTTCGTTGTTGTAGTGATCGTTATTGTGGTGTTCGATGTTGTAATGTTAGTTGTTGTAGTGTTCATTGTTGTAAATTTCGTTGTTGTGGTGTTCGTTGCTATAGTGTTTGTTGTTGTGGTGATCGTTGTTGTGGTGTTCGTTGTTGTAGTGTTCGTTGTTGAAGTGTTCGTTGTTGTAGTGTTCGTTGTTGAAGTGTTCGTTGTTGTTATGGTCGTTGTTGTGGTGTTCGTGGTTGTAAAGTTCGTTGTTGTGGAGTTCGTTGTTGTGGTGTTCTTTGTTGTAGTGTTCGTTGTTGTGGTGTTCATTGTTGTACTGTTCGTTGATGAGATGTTCGTTGTTGAGATGTTCGTTGTAAAGATGTTCGTTGTTGTGGTGTTCGTTGTTGTGAGTTCGTTGTTGTGGTGTTCGTTGTTGTAATGGTCGTTTTTATGATGTTCGTTGTTGTAATGTTCGTTGTTGTGGTGTTCGTGGTTGTAAAGTTCGTTGTTGTGGAGTTCGTTGTTGTGGTGTTCTTTGTTGTATTGTTCGTTGTTGTGGTGTTCGTTGTTGTAGTGTTCATTGCTGTACTGTTCGTCGATGAGATGTTCGTTGTTGAGACGTTCGTTGTTGAGATGTTCGTTGTTGAGATATTCGTTGTTGTGGTGTTCGTTGTTGTGAGTTCGTTGTTGTGGTGTTCGTTGTTGTCGTGTTCGTTTTTGAGATGTTCGTTGTTGAGATGTTCGTTGTTGAGATGTTCGTTGTTGTAAAGTTCGTTGTTGTGGTGTTTGTTGTTGAGATGTTCGTTGTTGAGAATTTCGTTGTTGAGATGTTCGTTGTTGAGATGTTCGTTGTTGTGGTGTTCGTTGGGTTGATGTTCGTTGTTGTGGTGTTCGTGGTTGTGATGTTCGTTGTTGTGGTGTTCGTTGTTGTAGTGTTCGTTGTTGAGATGTTCGTTGTTGAGATGTTCATTGTTGAGATGTTCGTTGTTGTGGTGTTCGGTGATGTGGTGTTCGTTGTTGTAGTGTTTGTTGTTGTAGTGTTCGTTATTGTAGTGTTCGTTGTTGTAGTGTTCGTTTTTTTAGTGTTCGTTGTTGTAGTGTTCGTTGTTGTAGTGTTCATTGTTGTATTGTTCGTTGTTGAGTTGTTTGTTGTTGTATTGTTCGTTGTTGAGTTGTTCGTTGTTTAGACGTTCGTTGTTGAGATGTTCGTTGTTGAGATGTTCGTTGATGTGGTGTTCGTTGTTATGATGTTCGTTGTTGTGGTGTTCGTTGTTGTAGTGTTCGTTTTTGAGAGGTTCGTTGTTGAGATGTTCGTTGTTGAGATATTCGTTGTTGTGGTGTTTGTTGTTGAGATGTTCGTTGTTGAGTTGTTCGTTGTTGAGATGTTCGTTGTTGAGATGTTCGTTGTTGTGGTGTTCGTTGGGTTGATGTTCGTTGTTGTGGTGTTCGTGGTTGTGATGTTCGTTGTTGTGGTGTTCAGTGATGTGGTGTTCGTTGTTGTAATGTTCGTTGTTGAGATGTTCGTTGTTGAGATGTTCGTTGTTGTGATGGTCGTTCTTGTGGTGTTAGTTGTTATAGTGTTCGTTGTTGAGATGTTCGTTGTTGTGGTGTTCGTTGTTGTAGTGTTCATTGTTGTAGTGTTCGTTGTTGAGAAGTTCGTTGTTAAGATGTTCGTTGTTATGGTGTTCGTTGATGTGGTGTTCGTTGTTGTACTGTTCGTTGTTGTAATGTTCGTTGTTGTAGAGGTCGTTGTTGTGGTGTTCGTTGTTGAGATGTTCGTTTTTGTAGTGTTCGTTGTTGTTGTGTTCGTTGTTGTAGTGTTCATTGTTGTAGTGTTCGTTGTTTTAGTGTGCGTTGTTGTGGTGTGCGTTGTTGTGGTGTTCGTTTTGAGGTGTTCGTTGTTGTAGTGTTCGTTGTTGTGGTGTTCGTTGTTGTGGTGTTCGTTGTTGTAGTGTTCGTTGTTGAGATGTTCGTTGTTGAGATATTCGTTGTTGTGGTGTTTGTTGTTGAGATGTTCATTGTTGAGTTGTTCGTTGTTGAGATGTTCGTTGTTGAGATGTTCGTTGTTGTGGTGTTCGTTGGGTTGATGTTCGTTGTTGTGGTGTTCATGGTTGTGATGTTCGTTGTTGTGGTGTTCGTTGTTGTAGTGTTCGTTGTTGAGATGTTTGTTGTTGAGTTGTTCGTTGTTGAGATGTTCGTTGTTGTGTTCAGTGATGTGGTGTTCGTTGTTGAGATGTTCGTTGTTGTGGTATTCGTTGTTGTAGTGTTCATTGTTGTAGTGTTCGTTGTTGAGATGTTCGTTGTTAAGATGTTCGTTGTTATGGTGTTCGTTGATGTGGTGTTCGTTGTTGTACTGTTCGTTGTTGTAGTGTTCGATGTTGAAGTGTTCGTTGTTGTTTTCTTCGTTGTTGTTGTGTTCATTGTTGTAATGTTCGTTGTTGTAGTGTTAATTAGTGTAGTGTTCGTTGTTGTGGTGTTCGTTGTTGTAATGGTCGTTTTTATGATGTTCGTTGTTGTAATGTTCGTTGTTGTGGTGTTCGTGGTTGTAAATTTCGTTGTTGTGGTGTTCGTTGTTGTAGTGTTCATTGTTGTACTGTTCGTTGATGAGATGTTCGTTGTTGAGACGTTCATTGTTGAGATGTTCGTTGTTGAGATGTTCGTTGTTGTGGTGTTCGTTGTTGTGAGTTCGTTGTTGTGGTGTTCGTTGTTGTAGTGTTCATTGTTGTAGTGTTCGTGGTTGAGATGTTCGTTGTTAAGATGTTCGTTGTTATGGTGTTCGTTGATTTGGTGTTCGATGTTGTAGTGTTCGTTGTTGTAGTGTCCGTTGTTGTAGTGTTCGTTGTTGTGGTGTTCGTTGTTGAGATGTTCGTTTTTGCAGTGTTCGTTGTTGTAGTGTTCGTTGTTGTAGTGTTCGTTGTTGAGATGTTCGTTGTTAAGATGTTCCTTGTTATGGTGTTCGTTGATGTGGTGTTCGTTGTTGTAGTGTTCGTTGTTGTAGTGTTCGATGTTGTAGTGTTCGTTGTTGTGGTGTTCGTTGTTGAGATGTTCGTTTTTGAAGTGTTCGTTGTTGTAGTGTTCGTTGTTGTAGTGTTCATTGTTGTAGTGTTCGTTGTTTTAGTGTGCGTTGTTGTGGTGTGCGTTGTTGTGGTGTTCGTTTTGAGATGTTCGTTGTTGTAGTGTTCGTTGTTGTGGTGTTCGTTATTGAGATGTTCGTTCTTGTAGTGTTCGTTGTTGTAGTGTTCGTTGTTGTAGTGTTCGTTGTAGTGGTATTCGTTGTTGAGAGGTTCGTTGTTGAGATGTTCGTTGTTGAGATATTCGTTGTTGTGGTGTTTGTTGTTGAGATGTTCGTTGTTGAGTTGTTCGTTGTTGAGATGTTCGTTGTTGAGATGTTCGTTGTTGTGGTGTTCGTTGGGTTGATGTTCGTTGTTGTGGTGTTCGTGGTTGTGATGTTCGTTGTTGTGGTGTTCGTTGTTGTAGTGTTCGATGTAGAGATGTTCGTTGTTGAGTTGTTCGTTGTTGAGATGTTCGTTGTTGTGGTGTTCAGTGATGTGGTGTTCGTTGTTGTAATGTTCGTTGTTGAGATGTTCGTTGTTGAGATGTTCGTTGTTGTGATGGTCGTTCTTGTGGTGTTAGTTGTTATAGTGTTCGTTGTTGAGATGTTCGTTGTTGTGGTGTTCGTTGTTGTAGTGTTCATTGTTGTAGTGTTCGTTGTTGAGATGTTCGTTGTTAAGATGTTCGTTGTTATGGTATTCGTTGATGTGGTGTTCGTTGTTGTACTGTTCGTTGTTGTAGTGTTCGTTGTTGTAGAGGTCGTTGTTGTGGTGTTCGTTGTTAAGATGGTCGTTTTTGTAGTGTTCGTTGTTGTTGTGTTCGTTGTTGTAGTGTTCATTGTTGTAGTGTTCGTTGTTGTAGTGTTCGTTGTTTTAGTGTGCGTTGTTGTGGTGTGCGTTATTGTGGTGTTCGTTTTGAGATGTTCGTTGTTGTAGTGTTCGTTGTTGTGGTGTTCGTTGTTGAGATGTTCGTTGTTGTAGTGTTCGTTGTTGTAGTGTTCGTTGTTGTGGTGTTCGTTGTTGAGATTTTCGTTGTTGTGGTGTTCGTTGTTGTAGTGTTCTTTGTTATGGTGTTTGTTGTTATGGTGTTCGTTGTTGTTGTTTTGTTCGAGGTTGTGGTGTTCGTTGTTGTGATGTTCGTTGCTGTAGTGTTCGTTGTTGCAGTATTCGTTTTTGTGGTGTTCGTTGTTGTGGTGTTCGTTGTTGTGGTATTCGTTGTTGAGATGTTCGTTGTTGTGGTGTTCGTTGTTGTAGTGTTCTTTGTTATGGTGTTTGTTGTTGTGGTGTTCATTGTTGTGGTGTTCGTTTTGTAGTGTTCGTTGTTGCGGTGTTCGTTGTAGATGTGTTCGTTGTTGTTATGTTCGTTCTTGAGATGTTCGTTATTGTGGTGTTCGTTGTTGTGGTGTTCGTTGTTGTAGTATTCGTTGTTGAACTGTTCGTTGTTGTAGTGTTCGTTGTTTTAGTGTTCGTTTTTGTGGTGTTCGTTGTTGAAGTGTTCGTTGTTGTAGTGTTTGTCGTTGTAGTGTTCGTTGTTGTAGTGTTCGTTGTTGTTGTGTTCGTTGTTGTAGTCTTCGTTGTTGAGATGTTCATTGTTGTGGTGTTCGTTGTTGTGGTGTTCGTTGTTGTGGTGTTCGTTGTTGTTGTGTTCGTTGTTGTAGTGTTCGTTGTTGTAGTGTTCTTTGTTGAAATGTTCGTTGTTGTGGTGTTCGTTGTTGTGGTGTTCGTTGTTGAAGTGTTCGTTGTTTTGGTGTTTGTTGTTGTAGTGTTCTTTGTTGTAGTGTTCGTTGTTATGGTGTTCGTTGTTATGGTGTTCGTTGTTGTTGTTGTGTTCGTTGTTGTGGTGTTCATTGTTGTAATGTTCGTTGTTGTAGTGTTCGTTGTTGTAGTGTTCGTTGTAGTAGTGTATGTTGTTGTAGTGTTCGTTGTTGTAGTGTTCCTTGTTGTAATGTCCGTTGTTTTGGAGTTTATTCTTATAACCTTCGTTGTTGTACTGTTCGTTGTTCTAATGTTCGTTGTTGTGGTGTTCGTTGTTGTAGCGTTCGTTGTTGTAGTGATCGTTATTGTGGTGTTCGATGTTGTAATGTTAGTTGTTGTAGTGTTCATTGTTGTAAATTTCGTTGTTGTGGTGTTCGTTGCTATAGTGTTTGTTGTTGTGGTGATCGTTGTTGTGGTGTTCGTTGTTGTAGTGTTCGTTGTTGAAGTGTTCGTTGTTGTTATGGTCGTTTTTATGATGTTCGTTGTTGTAATGTTCGTTGTTGTGGTGTTCGTGGTTGTAAAGTTCGTTGTTGTGGAGTTCGTTGTTGTGGTGTACTTTGTTGTAGTGTTCGTTGTTGTGGTGTTCGTTGTTGTATTGTTCATTGTTGTACTGTTCGTTGATGAGATGTTCGTTGTTGAGACGTTCGTTGTTGAGATGTTCGTTGTTGAGATGTTCGTTGTTGTGGTGTTCGTTGTTGTGAGTTCGTTGTTGTGGTATTCGTTGTTGTCGTGTTCGTTTTTGAGATGTTCGTTGTTGAGATGTTCATTGTTGAGATGTTCGTTGTTGTAAAGTTCGTTGTTGTGGTGTTTGTTGTTGAGATGTTCGTTGTTGAGAATTTCGTTGTTGAGATGTTCGTTGTTGAGATGTTCGTTGTTGTGGTGTTCGTTGGGTTGATGTTCGTTGTTGTGGTGTTCGTGGTTGTGATGTTCGTTGTTGTGGTGTTCGTTGTTGTAGTGTTCGTTGTTGAGATGTTCGTTGTTGAGATGTTCGTTGTTGAGATGTTCGTTGTTGTGGTGTTCGGTGATGTGGTGTTCGTTGTTGTAGTGTTTGTTGTTGTAGTGTTCGTTATTGTAGTGTTCGTTGTTGTAGTGTTCGTTTTTGTAGTGTTCGTTGTTGTAGTGTTCGTTGTTGTAGTGTTCATTATTGTGTTGTTCGTTGTTGAGTTGTTTGTTGTTGTATTGTTCGTTGTTGAGTTGTTCGTTGTTTAGACGTTCGTTGTTGAGATGTTCGTTGTTGAGATGTTCGTTGATGTGGTGTTCGTTGTTATGATGTTTGTTGTTGTGGTGTTCGTTGTTGTAGTGTTCGTTTTTGAGAGGTTCGTTGTTGAGATGTTCGTTGTTGAGATATTCGTTGTTGTGGTGTTTGTTGTTGAGATGTTCGTTGTTGAGTTGTTCGTTGTTGTGGTGTTCGTTGTTGTAGTGTTCGATGTAGAGATGTTCGTTGTTGAGTTGTTCGTTGTTGAGATGTTCGTTGTTGTGGTGTTCAGTGATGTGGTGTTCGTTGTTGTAATGTTCGTTGTTGAGATGTTCGTTGTTGAGATGTTCGTTGTTGTGATGGTCGTTCTTGTGGTGTTAGTTGTTATAGTGTTCGTTGTTGAGATGTTCGTTGTTGTGGTGTTCGTTGTTGTAGTGATCATTGTTGTAGTGTTCGTTGTTGAGATGTTCGTTGTTAAGATGTTCGTTGTTATGGTATTCGTTGATGTGGTGTTCGTTGTTGTACTGTTCGTTGTTGTAGTGTTCGTTGTTGTAGAGGTCGTTGTTGTGGTGTTCGTTGTTAAGATGTTCGTTTTTGTAGTGTTCGTTGTTGTTGTGTTCGTTGTTGTAGTGTTCATTGTTGTAGTGTTCGTTGTTTTAGTGTGCGTTGTTGTGGTGTGCGTTATTGTGGTGTTCGTTTTGAGATGTTCGTTGTTGTAGTGTTCGTTGTTGTGGTGTTCGTTGTTGAGATGTTCGTTGTTGTAGTGTTCGTTGTTGTAGTGTTCGTTGTTGTGGTGTTCGTTGTTGAGATGTTCGTTGTTGTGGTGTTCGTTGTTGTAGTGTTCATTGTTATGGTGTTTGTTGTTATGGTGTTCGTTGTTGTTGTTTTGTTCGAGGTTGTGGTGTTTGTTGTTGTGATGTTCGTTGCTGTAGTGTTCGTTGTTGCAATATTCGTTTTTGTGGTGTTCGTTGTTGTGGTGTTCATTGTTGTGGTGTTCGTTTTGTAGTGTTCGTTGTTGTGGTGTTCGTTGTTGATGTGTTCGTTGTTGTGATGTTCGTTCTTGAGATGTTCGTTATTGTGGTGTTCGTTGTTGAAGTGTTCGTTGTTGTAGTGTTCGTTGTTGTTGTGTTCGTTGTTGTAGTGTTCGTTGTTGAGATGTTCATTGTTGTGGTGTTCGTTGTTGTGGTGTTCGTTGTTGTGGTGTTCGTTGTTGTGGTGTTCGTTGTTGTTGTGTTCGTTGTTGTAGTGTTTGTTGTTGTAGTGTTCGTTGTTGTAGTGTATGTTGTTGTAGTGTTCGTTGTTGTAATGTTCCTTGTTGTAATGTCCGTTGTTGTGGAGTTTATTCTTATAACCTTCGTTGTTGTGGTGTTCGTTGTTGTAGCGTTCGTTGTTGTAGTGTTTGTTGTTGTAGTGATCGTTATTGTGGTGTTCGATGTTGTAATGTTAGTTGTTGTAGTGTTCATTGTTGTAAATTTCGTTGTTGTGGTGTTCGTTGCTGTAGTGTTTGTTGTTGTGGTGATCGTTGTTGTGGTGTTCGTTGTTGTAGTGTTCGTTGTTGAAGTGTTCGTTGTTGTTTTCTTCGTTGTTGTTGTGTTCATTGTTGTAATGTTCGTGGTTGTAGTGTTACTTAGTGTAGTGTTCGTTGTTGTGGTGTTCATTGTTGTAATGGTCGTTTTTATGATGTTCGTTGTTGTAATGTTCGTTGTTGTGGTGTTCGTGGTTGTAAAGTTCGTTGTTGTGGAGTTCGTTGTTGTGGTGTTCTTTGTTGTAGTGTTCGTTGTTGTGGTGTTCGTTGTTGTAGTGTTCATTGTTGTACTGTTCGTTGATGAGTTGTTCGTTGTTGAGACGTTCGTTGTTGAGATATTCGTTGTTGAGATGTTAGTTGTTGTGGTGTTCGTTGTTGTGAGTTCGTTGTTGTGGTGTTCGTTGTTGTAATGGTCGTTTTTATGATGTTCGTTGTTGTAATGTTCGTTGTTGTGGTGTTCGTGGTTGTAAAGTTCGTTGTTGTGGAGTTCGTTGTTGTGGAGTTTTTTGTTGTAGTGTTCATTGTTATGGTGTTCGTTGTTGTAGTTTTCGTTGTTGTAGTGTTCTTTGTTGAAATGTTCGTTGTTGTGGTGTTCGTTGTTGTGGTGTTCGTTGTTGAAGTGTTCGTTGTTTTGGTGTTTGTTGTTGTAGTGTTCTTTGTTGTAGTGTTCGTTGTTATGGTGTTCGTTGTTATGGTGTTCGTTGTTGTTGTTGTGTTCGTTGTTGTGGTGTTCATTGTTGTAATGTTCGTTGTTGTAGTGTTTGTTGTTGTAGTGTTCGTTGTAGTAGTGTATGTTGTTGTAGTGTTCGTTGTTGTAGTGTTCCTTGTTGTAATGTCCGTTGTTTTGGAGTTTATTCTTATAACCTTCGTTGTTGTACTGTTCGTTGTTCTAATGTTCGTTGTTGTGGTGTTCGTTGTTGTAGCGTTCGTTGTTGTAGTGATCGTTATTGTGGTGTTCGATGTTGTAATGTTAGTTGTTGTAGTGTTCATTGTTGTAAATTTCGTTGTTGTGGTGTTCGTTGCTATAGTGTTTGTTGTTGTGGTGATCGTTGTTGTGGTGTTCGTTGTTGTAGTGTTCGTTGTTGAAGTGTTCGTTGTTGTTATGGTCGTTTTTATGATGTTCGTTGTTGTAATGTTCGTTGTTGTGGTGTTCGTGGTTGTAAAGTTCGTTGTTGTGGAGTTCGTTGTTGTGGTGTACTTTGTTGTAGTGTTCGTTGTTGTGGTGTTCGTTGTTGTATTGTTCATTGTTGTACTGTTCGTTGATGAGATGTTCGTTGTTGAGACGTTCGTTGTTGAGATGTTCGTTGTTGAGATGTTCGTTGTTGTGGTGTTCGTTGTTGTGAGTTCGTTGTTGTGGTATTCGTTGTTGTCGTGTTCGTTTTTGAGATGTTCGTTGTTGAGATGTTCATTGTTGAGATGTTCGTTGTTGTAAAGTTCGTTGTTGTGGTGTTTGTTGTTGAGATGTTCGTTGTTGAGAATTTCGTTGTTGAGATGTTCGTTGTTGAGATGTTCGTTGTTGTGGTGTTCGTTGGGTTGATGTTCGTTGTTGTGGTGTTCGTGGTTGTGATGTTCGTTGTTGTGGTGTTCGTTGTTGTAGTGTTCGTTGTTGAGATGTTCGTTGTTGAGATGTTCGTTGTTGAGATGTTCGTTGTTGTGGTGTTCGGTGATGTGGTGTTCGTTGTTGTAGTGTTTGTTGTTGTAGTGTTCGTTATTGTAGTGTTCGTTGTTGTAGTGTTCGTTTTTGTAGTGTTCGTTGTTGTAGTGTTCGTTGTTGTAGTGTTCATTATTGTGTTGTTCGTTGTTGAGTTGTTTGTTGTTGTATTGTTCGTTGTTGAGTTGTTCGTTGTTTAGACGTTCGTTGTTGAGATGTTCGTTGTTGAGATGTTCGTTGATGTGGTGTTCGTTGTTATGATGTTTGTTGTTGTGGTGTTCGTTGTTGTAGTGTTCGTTTTTGAGAGGTTCGTTGTTGAGATGTTCGTTGTTGAGATATTCGTTGTTGTGGTGTTTGTTGTTGAGATGTTCGTTGTTGAGTTGTTCGTTGTTGTGGTGTTCGTTGTTGTAGTGTTCGATGTAGAGATGTTCGTTGTTGAGTTGTTCGTTGTTGAGATGTTCGTTGTTGTGGTGTTCAGTGATGTGGTGTTCGTTGTTGTAATGTTCGTTGTTGAGATGTTCGTTGTTGAGATGTTCGTTGTTGTGATGGTCGTTCTTGTGGTGTTAGTTGTTATAGTGTTCGTTGTTGAGATGTTCGTTGTTGTGGTGTTCGTTGTTGTAGTGATCATTGTTGTAGTGTTCGTTGTTGAGATGTTCGTTGTTAAGATGTTCGTTGTTATGGTATTCGTTGATGTGGTGTTCGTTGTTGTACTGTTCGTTGTTGTAGTGTTCGTTGTTGTAGAGGTCGTTGTTGTGGTGTTCGTTGTTAAGATGTTCGTTTTTGTAGTGTTCGTTGTTGTTGTGTTCGTTGTTGTAGTGTTCATTGTTGTAGTGTTCGTTGTTTTAGTGTGCGTTGTTGTGGTGTGCGTTATTGTGGTGTTCGTTTTGAGATGTTCGTTGTTGTAGTGTTCGTTGTTGTGGTGTTCGTTGTTGAGATGTTCGTTGTTGTAGTGTTCGTTGTTGTAGTGTTCGTTGTTGTGGTGTTCGTTGTTGAGATGTTCGTTGTTGTGGTGTTCGTTGTTGTAGTGTTCATTGTTATGGTGTTTGTTGTTATGGTGTTCGTTGTTGTTGTTTTGTTCGAGGTTGTGGTGTTTGTTGTTGTGATGTTCGTTGCTGTAGTGTTCGTTGTTGCAATATTCGTTTTTGTGGTGTTCGTTGTTGTGGTGTTCATTGTTGTGGTGTTCGTTTTGTAGTGTTCGTTGTTGTGGTGTTCGTTGTTGATGTGTTCGTTGTTGTGATGTTCGTTCTTGAGATGTTCGTTATTGTGGTGTTCGTTGTTGAAGTGTTCGTTGTTGTAGTGTTCGTTGTTGTTGTGTTCGTTGTTGTAGTGTTCGTTGTTGAGATGTTCATTGTTGTGGTGTTCGTTGTTGTGGTGTTCGTTGTTGTGGTGTTCGTTGTTGTGGTGTTCGTTGTTGTTGTGTTCGTTGTTGTAGTGTTTGTTGTTGTAGTGTTCGTTGTTGTAGTGTATGTTGTTGTAGTGTTCGTTGTTGTAATGTTCCTTGTTGTAATGTCCGTTGTTGTGGAGTTTATTCTTATAACCTTCGTTGTTGTGGTGTTCGTTGTTGTAGCGTTCGTTGTTGTAGTGTTTGTTGTTGTAGTGATCGTTATTGTGGTGTTCGATGTTGTAATGTTAGTTGTTGTAGTGTTCATTGTTGTAAATTTCGTTGTTGTGGTGTTCGTTGCTGTAGTGTTTGTTGTTGTGGTGATCGTTGTTGTGGTGTTCGTTGTTGTAGTGTTCGTTGTTGAAGTGTTCGTTGTTGTTTTCTTCGTTGTTGTTGTGTTCATTGTTGTAATGTTCGTGGTTGTAGTGTTACTTAGTGTAGTGTTCGTTGTTGTGGTGTTCATTGTTGTAATGGTCGTTTTTATGATGTTCGTTGTTGTAATGTTCGTTGTTGTGGTGTTCGTGGTTGTAAAGTTCGTTGTTGTGGAGTTCGTTGTTGTGGTGTTCTTTGTTGTAGTGTTCGTTGTTGTGGTGTTCGTTGTTGTAGTGTTCATTGTTGTACTGTTCGTTGATGAGTTGTTCGTTGTTGAGACGTTCGTTGTTGAGATATTCGTTGTTGAGATGTTAGTTGTTGTGGTGTTCGTTGTTGTGAGTTCGTTGTTGTGGTGTTCGTTGTTGTAATGGTCGTTTTTATGATGTTCGTTGTTGTAATGTTCGTTGTTGTGGTGTTCGTGGTTGTAAAGTTCGTTGTTGTGGAGTTCGTTGTTGTGGAGTTTTTTGTTGTAGTGTTCATTGTTATGGTGTTCGTTGTTGTAGTGTTCATTGTTGTACTGTTCGTTGATGAGATGTTCGCTGTTGAGACGTTCGTTGTTGAGATGTTCGTTGTTGAGACGTTCGTTGTTGAGATGTTCGTTGTTGAGATGTTCGTTGTGTGGTGTTCGTTGTTGTGAGTTCGTTGTTGTGGTGTTCGTTGTTGTCGTGTTCATTTTTGAGATGTTCGTTGTTGAGATGTTCGTTGTTGAGATGTTCGTTGTTGTAAAGTTCGTTGTTGTGGTGTTTGTTGTTGAGATGTTCGTTGTTGAGATGTTCGTTGTTGAGATGTTCGTTGTTGAGATGTTCGTTGTTGAGATGTTCGTTGGGTTGATGTTCGTTGTTGTGGTGTTCGTGGATGTGATGTTCGTTGTTGTGGTGTTCGTTGTTGTAGTGTTCGTTGTTGAGATGCTCGTTGTTGAGATGTTCGTTGTTGAGATGTTCGTTGTTGTGGTGTTCGGTGATGTGGTGTTCGTTGTTGTAGTGTTTGTTGTTGTAGTGTTCGTTATTGTAGTGTTCGTTGTTGTAGTGTTCGTTGTTGTATTGTTCGTTGTTGAGTTATTTGTTGTTGTATTGTTCGTTGTTGAGTTGTTCGTTGTTTAGACGTTCGTTGTTGAGATGTTCGTTGTTGAGATGTTCGTTGATGTGGTGTTCGTTGTTGTGATGTTCGTGTTGTGGTGTTCGTTGTTGTAGTGTTCGTTTTTGAGAAGTTCGTTGTTGAGATGTTCGTTGTTGAGATATTCGTTGTTGTGGTGTTTGTTGTTGAGATGGTCGTTGTTGAGTTGTTCGTTGTTGAGATGTTCGTTTTTGAGATGTTCGTTGTTGTGGTGTTCGTTGGGTTGTTGTTCGTTGTTGTGGTGTTCGTGGTTGTGATGTTCGTTGTTGTGGTGTTCGTTGTTGTAGTGTTCGTTGTTGAGATGTTCGTTGTTGAGTTGTTCGTTGTTGAGATGTTCGTTGTTGTGGTGTTCAGTGATGTGGTGTTCGTTGTTGTAGTGTTCGTTGTTGAGATGTTCGTTGTTGAGATGTTCGTTGTTGTGATGGTCGTTCTTGTGGTGTTAGTTTTTATAGTGTTCGAAGTTGAGATGTTCGGTGTTGTGGTGTTCGTTGTTGTAGTGTTCATTGTTGTAGTGTTCGTTGTTGAGATGTTCGTTGTTAAGATGTTCGTTGTTATGGTGTTCGTTGATGTGGTGTTCGTTGTTGTAGTGTTCGTTGTTGTAGTGTTCGTTGTTGTAGTGTTCGTTGTTGTAGTGTTCGTTGTTGTAGTGTTCATTGTTGTATTGTTCGTTGTTGAGTTGTTCGTTGTTTAGACGTTCGTTGTTGAGATGTTCGTTGTTGAGATGTTCGTTGATGTGGTGTTCGTTGTTGTGATGTTCGTTGTTGTGGTGTTCGTTGTTGTAGTGTTCGTTTTTGAGAGGTTCGTTGTTGAGATGTTCGTTGTTGAGATATTCGTTGTTGTGGTGTTTGTTGTTGAGATGTTCGTTGTTGAGTTGTTCGTTGTTGAGATGTTCGTTGTTGAGATGTTCGTTGTTGTGGTGTTCGTTGGGTTGATGTTCGTTGTTGTGGTGTTCGTGGTTGTGATGTTCGTTGTTGTGGTGTTCGTTGTTGTAGTGTTCGTTGTTTGGATGTTCGTTGTTGAGTTGTTCGTTGTTGAGATGTTCGTTGTTGTGGTGTTCAGTGATGTGGTGTTCGTTCTTGTCATGTTCGTTGTTGAGATGTTCGTTGTTGAGATGTTCGTTGTTGTGATGGTCGTTCTTGTGATGTTAGTTGTTATAGTGTTCTTTGTTAAGATGTTCGTTTTTGTGGTGTTCGTTGTTGTAGTGTTCATTGTTGTAGTGTTCGTTGTTGAGATGTTCGTTGTTAAGATGTTCGTTGTTATGGTGTTCGTTGATGTGGTGTTCGTTGTTGTACTGTTCGTTGTTGTAGTGTTCGTTGTTGTAGAGGTCGTTGTTGTGGTGTTCGTTGTTGAGAGTTTCGTTTTTGTAGTGTTCGTTGTTGTAGTGTTCGTTGTTGTCGTGTTCATTGTTGTAGTGTTCGTTGTTTTAGTGTGCGTTGTTGTGGTGTGCATTGTTGTGGTGTTCGTTTTGAGATGTTCGTTGTTGTAGTGTTCGTTGTTGTGGTGTTCGTTGTTGAGATGTTCGTTGTTGTAGTGTTCGTTGTTGCAGTGTTCGTTGTTGTAGTGTTCGTTGTTGTGGTGTTCGTTGTTGAGATGTTCGTTGTTGTGGTGTTCGTTGTTGTAGTGTTCTTTGTTATGGTGTTTGTTGTTATGGTGTTCGTTGTTGTTGTTTTGTTCGAGGTTGTGGTGTTCGTTGTTGTGATGTTCGTTGCTGTAGTGTTCGTTGTTGCAGTATTCGTTTTTGTGGTGTTCGTTGTTGTGGTGTTCATTGTTGTGGTGTTCGTTTTGAAGTGTTCGTTGTTGTGGTGTTCGTTGTTGATGTGTTCGTTGTTGTGATGTTCGTTCTTGAGATGTTCGTTATTGTGGTGTTCGTTGTTGAAGTGTTCGTTGTTGTAGTGTTCGTTGTTGTTGTGTTCGTTGTTGTAGTGTTCGTTGTTGAGATGTTCATTGTTGTGGTGTTCGTTGTTGTGGTGTTCGTTGTTGTGGTGTTCGTTGTTGTTGTGTTCGTTGTTGTAGTGTTTGTTGTTGTAGTGTTCGTTGTTGTAGTGTATGTTGTTGTAGTGTTCGTTGTTGTAATGTTCCTTGTTGTAATGTCCGTTGTTGTGGAGTTTATTCTTATAACCTTCGTTGTTGTGGAGTTCGTTGTTGTGGTGTTCGTTGTTGTAGTGTTCGTTGTTGAAGTGTTCGTTGTTGTTTTCTTCGTTGTTGTTGTGTTCATTGTTGTAATGTTCGTGGTTGTAGTGTTACTTAGTGTAGTGTTCGTTGTTGTGGTGTTCATTGTTGTAATGGTCGTTTTTATGATGTTCGTTGTTGTAATGTTCGTTGTTGTGGTGTTCGTGGTTGTAAAGTTCGTTGTTGTGGAGTTCGTTGTTGTGGTGTTCTTTGTTGTAGTGTTCGTTGTTGTGGTGTTCGTTGTTGTAGTGTTCATTGTTGTACTGTTCGTTGATGAGTTGTTCGTTGTTGAGACGTTCGTTGTTGAGATATTCGTTGTTGAGATGTTAGTTGTTGTGGTGTTCGTTGTTGTGAGTTCGTTGTTGTGGTGTTCGTTGTTGTAATGGTCGTTTTTATGATGTTCGTTGTTGTAATGTTCGTTGTTGTGGTGTTCGTGGTTGTAAAGTTCGTTGTTGTGGAGTTCGTTGTTGTGGAGTTTTTTGTTGTAGTGTTCATTGTTATGGTGTTCGTTGTTGTAGTGTTCATTGTTGTACTGTTCGTTGATGAGATGTTCGCTGTTGAGACGTTCGTTGTTGAGATGTTCGTTGTTGAGACGTTCGTTGTTGAGATGTTCGTTGTTGAGATGTTCGTTGTGTGGTGTTCGTTGTTGTGAGTTCGTTGTTGTGGTGTTCGTTGTTGTCGTGTTCATTTTTGAGATGTTCGTTGTTGAGATGTTCGTTGTTGAGATGTTCGTTGTTGTAAAGTTCGTTGTTGTGGTGTTTGTTGTTGAGATGTTCGTTGTTGAGATGTTCGTTGTTGAGATGTTCGTTGTTGAGATGTTCGTTGTTGAGATGTTCGTTGGGTTGATGTTCGTTGTTGTGGTGTTCGTGGATGTGATGTTCGTTGTTGTGGTGTTCGTTGTTGTAGTGTTCGTTGTTGAGATGCTCGTTGTTGAGATGTTCGTTGTTGAGATGTTCGTTGTTGTGGTGTTCGGTGATGTGGTGTTCGTTGTTGTAGTGTTTGTTGTTGTAGTGTTCGTTATTGTAGTGTTCGTTGTTGTAGTGTTCGTTGTTGTATTGTTCGTTGTTGAGTTATTTGTTGTTGTATTGTTCGTTGTTGAGTTGTTCGTTGTTTAGACGTTCGTTGTTGAGATGTTCGTTGTTGAGATGTTCGTTGATGTGGTGTTCGTTGTTGTGATGTTCGTGTTGTGGTGTTCGTTGTTGTAGTGTTCGTTTTTGAGAAGTTCGTTGTTGAGATGTTCGTTGTTGAGATATTCGTTGTTGTGGTGTTTGTTGTTGAGATGGTCGTTGTTGAGTTGTTCGTTGTTGAGATGTTCGTTTTTGAGATGTTCGTTGTTGTGGTGTTCGTTGGGTTGTTGTTCGTTGTTGTGGTGTTCGTGGTTGTGATGTTCGTTGTTGTGGTGTTCGTTGTTGTAGTGTTCGTTGTTGAGATGTTCGTTGTTGAGTTGTTCGTTGTTGAGATGTTCGTTGTTGTGGTGTTCAGTGATGTGGTGTTCGTTGTTGTAGTGTTCGTTGTTGAGATGTTCGTTGTTGAGATGTTCGTTGTTGTGATGGTCGTTCTTGTGGTGTTAGTTTTTATAGTGTTCGAAGTTGAGATGTTCGGTGTTGTGGTGTTCGTTGTTGTAGTGTTCATTGTTGTAGTGTTCGTTGTTGAGATGTTCGTTGTTAAGATGTTCGTTGTTATGGTGTTCGTTGATGTGGTGTTCGTTGTTGTAGTGTTCGTTGTTGTAGTGTTCGTTGTTGTAGTGTTCGTTGTTGTAGTGTTCGTTGTTGTAGTGTTCATTGTTGTATTGTTCGTTGTTGAGTTGTTCGTTGTTTAGACGTTCGTTGTTGAGATGTTCGTTGTTGAGATGTTCGTTGATGTGGTGTTCGTTGTTGTGATGTTCGTTGTTGTGGTGTTCGTTGTTGTAGTGTTCGTTTTTGAGAGGTTCGTTGTTGAGATGTTCGTTGTTGAGATATTCGTTGTTGTGGTGTTTGTTGTTGAGATGTTCGTTGTTGAGTTGTTCGTTGTTGAGATGTTCGTTGTTGAGATGTTCGTTGTTGTGGTGTTCGTTGGGTTGATGTTCGTTGTTGTGGTGTTCGTGGTTGTGATGTTCGTTGTTGTGGTGTTCGTTGTTGTAGTGTTCGTTGTTTGGATGTTCGTTGTTGAGTTGTTCGTTGTTGAGATGTTCGTTGTTGTGGTGTTCAGTGATGTGGTGTTCGTTCTTGTCATGTTCGTTGTTGAGATGTTCGTTGTTGAGATGTTCGTTGTTGTGATGGTCGTTCTTGTGATGTTAGTTGTTATAGTGTTCTTTGTTAAGATGTTCGTTTTTGTGGTGTTCGTTGTTGTAGTGTTCATTGTTGTAGTGTTCGTTGTTGAGATGTTCGTTGTTAAGATGTTCGTTGTTATGGTGTTCGTTGATGTGGTGTTCGTTGTTGTACTGTTCGTTGTTGTAGTGTTCGTTGTTGTAGAGGTCGTTGTTGTGGTGTTCGTTGTTGAGAGTTTCGTTTTTGTAGTGTTCGTTGTTGTAGTGTTCGTTGTTGTCGTGTTCATTGTTGTAGTGTTCGTTGTTTTAGTGTGCGTTGTTGTGGTGTGCATTGTTGTGGTGTTCGTTTTGAGATGTTCGTTGTTGTAGTGTTCGTTGTTGTGGTGTTCGTTGTTGAGATGTTCGTTGTTGTAGTGTTCGTTGTTGCAGTGTTCGTTGTTGTAGTGTTCGTTGTTGTGGTGTTCGTTGTTGAGATGTTCGTTGTTGTGGTGTTCGTTGTTGTAGTGTTCTTTGTTATGGTGTTTGTTGTTATGGTGTTCGTTGTTGTTGTTTTGTTCGAGGTTGTGGTGTTCGTTGTTGTGATGTTCGTTGCTGTAGTGTTCGTTGTTGCAGTATTCGTTTTTGTGGTGTTCGTTGTTGTGGTGTTCATTGTTGTGGTGTTCGTTTTGAAGTGTTCGTTGTTGTGGTGTTCGTTGTTGATGTGTTCGTTGTTGTGATGTTCGTTCTTGAGATGTTCGTTATTGTGGTGTTCGTTGTTGAAGTGTTCGTTGTTGTAGTGTTCGTTGTTGTTGTGTTCGTTGTTGTAGTGTTCGTTGTTGAGATGTTCATTGTTGTGGTGTTCGTTGTTGTGGTGTTCGTTGTTGTGGTGTTCGTTGTTGTTGTGTTCGTTGTTGTAGTGTTTGTTGTTGTAGTGTTCGTTGTTGTAGTGTATGTTGTTGTAGTGTTCGTTGTTGTAATGTTCCTTGTTGTAATGTCCGTTGTTGTGGAGTTTATTCTTATAACCTTCGTTGTTGTGGAGTTCGTTGTTGTGGTGTTCGTTGTTGTAGTGTTCATTGTTGTACTGTTCGTTGATGAGATGTTCGTTGTTGAGACGCTCGTTGTTGAGATGTTCGTTGTTAAGATGTTCGTTGTTGTGGTGTTCGTTGTTGTGAGTTCGTTGTTGTGGTGTTCGTTGTTGTAATGGTCGTTTTTATGATGTTCGTTGTTGTAATGTTCGTTGTTGTGGTGTTCGTGGTTGTAAAGTTCGTTGTTGTGGAGTTCGTTGTTGTGGTGTTCTTTGTTGTAGTGTTCGTTATTGTGGTGTTCGTTGTTGTAGTGTTCATTGTTGTACTGTTCATTGATGAGATGTTCGTTGTTGAGACGTTCGTTGTTGAGATGTTCGTTGTTGAGATGTTCGTTGTTGTGGTGTTCGTTGTTGTGAGTTCGTTGTTGTGGTGTTCGTTGTTGTCGTGTTTGTTTTTGAGATGTTCGTTGTTGAGATGTTCGTTGTTGTAAAGTTCGTTGTTGTGGTGTTTGTTGTTGAGATGTTCGTTGTTGAGAATTTCGTTGTTGAGATGTTCGTTGTTGAGATATTCGTTGTTGTGGTGTTCGTTGGGTTGATGTTCATTGTTGTGGTGTTCGTGGTTGTGATGTTCGTTGTTGTGGTGTTCGTTGTTGTAGTGTTCGTTGTTGAGATGTTCGTTGTTGAGATGTTCGTTGTTGAGATGTTCGTTGTTGTGGTGTTCGTTGTTGTGAGTTCGTTGTTGTGGTGTTCGTTGTTGTCGTGTTCGTTTTTGAGATGTTCGTTGTTGAGAATTTCGTTGTTGAGATGTTCGTTGTTGAGATGTTCGTTGTTGTGGTATTCGTTGGGTTGATGTTCGTTGTTGTGGTGTTCGTTGTTGATGTGTTCGTTGTTGTGATGTTCGTTCTTGAGATGTTCGTTGTTGTGGTGTTCGGTGATGTGGTGTTCGTTGTTGTAGTGTTTGTTGTTGTAGAGTTCGTTATTGTAGTGTTCGTTGTTGTAGTGTTCGTTTTTGTAGTGTTCGTTGTTGTAGTGTTCGTTGTTGTAGTGTTCATTGTTGTATTGTTCGTTGTTGAGTTGTGTGTTGTTGTATTGTTCGTTGTTGAGTTGCTCGTTGTTTAGACGTTCGTTGTTGAGATGTTCGTTGTTGAGATGTTCGTTGATGTGGTGTTCGTTGTTGTGATGTTCGTTGTTGTGGTGTTCGTTGTTGTAGTGTTCGTTTTTGAGAGGTTCGTTGTTGAGATGTTCGTTGTTGAGATATTCGTTGTTGTGGTGTTTGTTGTTGAGATGTTCGTTGTTGAGTTGTTCGTTGTTGAGAAGTTCGTTGTTGAGATGTTCGTTGTTGTGGTGTTCGTTGGGTTGATGTTCGTTGTTGTGGTGTTCGTGGTTGTGATGTTCGTTGTTGTGGTGTTCGTTGTTGTAGTGTTCGTTGTTGAGATGTTCGTTGTTGAGTTGTTCGTTGTTGAGATGTTCGTTGTTGTGGTGTTCAGTGATGTGGTGTTCGTTGTTGTAATGTTCGTTGTTGAGATGTTCGTTGTTGAGATGTTCGTTGTTGTGATGGTCGTTCTTGTGGTGTTAGTTGTTATAGTGTACGTTGTTGAGATGTTCGTTGTTGTGGTGTTCGTTGTTGTAGTGTTCATTGTTGTAGTGTTCGTTGTTGAGATGTTCGTTGTTAAGATGTTCGTTGTTATGGTGTTCGTTGATGTGGTGTTCGTTGTTGTACTGTTCATTGTTGTAGTGTTCGTTGTTGTAGAGGTCGTTGTTGTGGTGTTCTTTGTTGAGATGTTCGTTTTTGTAGTGTTCGTTGTTGTAGTGTTCGTTGTTGTAGTGTTCATTGTTGTAGTGTTCGTTGTTTTAGTGTGCGTTGTTGTGGTGTGCGTTGTTGTGGTGTTCGTTTTGAGATGTTCGTTGTTGTAGTGTTCGTTGTTGTAGTGTTCGTTGTTGTAGTGTTCGTTGTTGTGGTGTTCGTTGTTGAGATGTTCGTTGTTGTGGTGTTCGTTGTTGTAGTGTTCTTTGTTATGGTGTTTGTTGTTATGGTGTTCGTTGTTGTTGTTTTGTTCGAGGTTGTGGTGTTCGTTGTTGTGATGTTCGTTGCTGTAGTGTTCGTTGTTGCAGTATTCGTTTTTGTGGAGTTCGTTGTTGTTGTGTTCATTGTTGTGGTGTTCGTTTATAGTGTTCGTTGTTGTGGTGTTCGTTGTTGATGTGTTCGTTGTTGTGATGTTCGTTCTTGAGATGTTCGTTATTGTTGTGTTCGTTGTTGAAGTGTTCGTTGTTGTAGTGTTCGTTGTTGTTGTGTTCGTTGTTGTAGTGTTCGTTGTTGAGATGTTCATTGTTGTGGTGTTCGTTGTTGTGGTGTTCGTTGTTGTGGTGTTCGTTGTTGTTGTGTTCGTTGTTGTAGTGTTTGTTGTTGTAGTGTTCGTTGTTGTAGTGTATGTTGTTGTAGTGTTCGTTGTTGTAATGTTCCTTGTTGTAATGTCCGTTGTTGTGGTGTTTATTCTTATAACCTTCGTTGTTGTGGTGTTCGTTGTTGTAGCGTTCGTTGTTGTAGTGTTGTTGTAGTGATCGTTATTATGGTGTTCGATGTTGTAATGTTAGTTGTTGTAGTGTTCATTGTTGTAAATTTCGTTGTTGTGGTGTTCGTTGCTGTAGTGTTTGTTGTTGTGGTGATCGTTGTTGTGGTGTTCGTTGTTGTAGTGTTCGTTGTTGAAGTGTTCGTTGTTGTTTTCTTCGTTGTTGTAGTGTTCATTGTTGTAATGTTCGTTGTTGTAGTGTTAATTAGTGTTGTGTTCGTTGTTGTGGTGTTTGTTGTTGTGGTGTTCTTTCTTGTAGTGTTCGTTCTTGTGGTGTTCGTTGTTGTAGTGTTCATTGTTGTACGGTTCGTTGATGAGATGTTCGTTGTTGAGACGTTCGTTGTTGAGATGTTCGTTGTTGAGATGTTCGTTGTTGTGGTGTTCGTTGTTGTGAGTTCGTTGTTGTGGTGTTCGTTGTTGTCGTGTTCGTTTTTGAGATGTTCGTTGTTGAGATGTTCGTTGTTGAGATGTTCGTTGTTGTAAAGTTCGTTGTTATGGTGTTTGTTGTTGAGATGTTCGTTGTTGAGATGTTCGTTGTTGAGATGTTCGTTGTTGAGATGTTCGTTGTTGTGGTGTTCGTTGGGTTGATGTTCGTTGTTGTGGTGTTCGTGGATGTGATGTTCGTTGTTGTGGTGTTCGTTGTTGTAGTGTTCGTTGTTGAGATGCTCGTTGTTGAGATGTTCGTTGTTGAGATGTTCGTTGTTGTGGTGTTCGGTGATGTGGTGTTCGTTGTTGTAGTGTTTGTTGTTGTAGTGTTCGTTATTGTAGTGTTCGTTGTTGTAGTGTTCGTTTTTGTAGTGTTCGTTGTTGTAGTGTTCGTTGTTGTAGTGTTCATTGTTGTATTGTTCGTTGTTGAGTTATTTGTTGTTGTATTGTTCGTTGTTGAGTTGTTCGTTGTTTAGACGTTCGTTGTTGAGATGTTCGTTGTTGAGATGTTCGTTGATGTGGTTTTCGTTGTTGTGATGTTCGTGTTGTGGTGTTCATTGTTGTAGTGTTCGTTTTTGAGAAGTTCGTTGTTGAAATGTTCGTTGTTGAGATATTCGTTGTTGTGGTGTTTGTTGTTGAGATGTTCGTTGTTGAGTTGTTCGTTGTTGAGATGTTCGTTGTTGAGATGTTCGTTGTTGTGGTGTTCGTGGTTGTGATGTTCGTTGTTGTGGTGTTCGTTGTTGTAGTGTTCGTTGTTGAGATGTTCGTTGTTGAGTTGTTCGTTGTTGAGATGTTCGTTGTTGTGATGTTCAGTGATGTGGTGTTCGTTGTTGTAGTGTTCGTTGTTGAGATGTTCGTTGTTGAGATGTTCGTTGTTGTGATGGTCGTTCTTGTGGTGTTAGTTGTTATAGTGTTCGAAGATGAGATGTTCGTTGTTGTGGTGTTCGTTGTTGTAGTGTTCATTATTGTAGTGTTCGTTGTTGAGATGTTATTTGTTAAGATGTTCGTTGTTATGGTGTTCGTTGATGTGGTGTTCGTTGTTGTAGTGTTCGTTGTTGTAGTGTTCGTTGTTGTAGTGTTCGTTGTTGTGGTGTTCGTTGTTGAGATGTTCGTTTTTGTAGTGTTCGTTGTTGTAGTGTTCGTTGTTGTAGTGTTTATTGTTGTAGTGTTCGTTGTTTTAGTGCGCGTTGTTGTGGTGTGCGTTGTTGTGGTGTTCGTTTTGAGATGTTCGTTGTTGTAGTGTTCGTTGTTGTGGTGTTCGTTATTGAGATGTTCGTTGTTGTAGTGTTCGTTGTTGTAGTGTTCGTTGTTGTAGTGTTCGTTGTTGTGGTATTCGTTGTTGAGATGTTCGTTGTTGTGGTGTTCGTGTTTTTAGTGTTCTTTGTTATGGTGTTTGTTGTTATGGTGTTCATTGTTGTGGTGTTCGTTTTGTAGTGTTCGTTGTTGCGGTGTTCGTTGTAGATGTGTTCGTTGTTGTGATGTTCGTTCTTGAGATGTTCGTTTTTGTGGTGTTCGTTGTTGTGGTGTTCGTTGTTGTAGTATTCGTTGTTGAAGTGTTCGTTGTTGTAGTGTTCGTTGTTTTAGTGTTCGTTTTTGTGGTGTTCGTTGTTGAAGTGTTCGTTGTTGTAGTGTTCGTTGTTGTTGTGTTCGTTGTTGTAGTCTTCGTTGTTGAGATGTTCATTGTTGTGGTGTTCGTTGTTGTTGTGTTCGTTGTTGTAGTGTTCGTTTTTGTAGTATTCTTTGTTGAAATGTTCGTTGTTGAGGTGTTCGTTGTTGTGGTGTTCGTTGTTGAAGTGTTCGTTGTTTTGGTGTTTGTTGTTGTAGTGTTCGTTGTTGTAGTGTTCGTTGTTATAGTGTTCGTTGTTATGGTGTTCGTTGTTGTTGTTGTGTTCGTTGTTGTGGTGTTCATTGTTGTAATGTTCGTTGTTGTAGTGTTTGTTGTTGTAGTGTTCGTTGTTGTAGTGTATGTTGTTGTAGTGTTCGTTGTTGTAGTGTTCCTTGTTGTAATGTCCGTTGTTGTGGAGTTTATTCTTATAACCTTCGTTGTTGTAGTGTTCGTTGTTCTAATGTTCGTTGTTGTGGTGTTCGTTGTTGTAGCGTTCGTTGTTGTAGTGTTTGTTGTTGTAGTGATCGTTATTGTGGTGTTCGATGTTGTAATGTTAGTTGTTGTAGTGTTCAGTGATGTGGTGTTCGTTGTTGTAGTGTTCGTTGTTGAGATGTTCGTTGTTGTGATGTTCGTTGTTGTGATGGTCGTTCTTGTGGTGTTATTGGTTATAGTGTTCGTTGTTGAGATGTTCGTTGTTGTGGTGTTCGTTGTTGTAATGTTCATTGTTGTAGTGTTCGTTGTTGAGATGTTCGTTGTTAAGATGTTCGTTGTTATGGTGTTCGTTGATGTGGTGTTCGTTGTTGTAGTGTTCGTTGTTGTAGTGTTCGTTGTTGTAGTGTTCGTTGATGTGGTGTTCGTTGTTGAGATGTTCGTTTTTGTAGTTTTCGTTGTTGTAGTGTTCGTTGTTGTAGTGTTCATTGCTGTAGTGTTCGTTGTTTTAGTGTGCGTTGCTGTGGTGTACGTTGTTGTGGTGTTCGTTTTGAGATGTTCGTTGTTGTAGTGTTCGTTGTTGTGGTGTTCGTTGTTGAGATGTTTCTTTGTTGTAATGTTCGTTGTTGTAGTGTTCGTTGTTGTAGTATTCGTTGTTGAAGTGTTCTTTGTTGTTGTGTTCCTTGTTTTAGTGTTCGTTTTTGTGGTGTTCGTTGTTGAAGTGTTCGTTGTTGTGGTGTTCGTCGTTGTAGTGTTCGTTGTTGTAGTGTTCGTTGTTGTTGTGTTCGTTGTTGTAGTGTTCGTTGTTGAGATGTTCATTGTTGTGGTATTCGTTGTTGTAGCGTTCGTTGTTGTGGTGTTCGTTGTTTTTGTGTTCGTTGTTGTAGTGTTCGTTGTTGTAGTGTTCGTTGTTGAAATGTTCGTTGTTGTGGTGTTCGTTGTTGTGGTGTTCGTTGTTGAAGTGTTCGTTGTTTTGGTGTTTGTTGTTGTAGTGTTCGTTGTTGTAGTGTTCGTTGTTATGGTGTTCGTTGCTATGGTGTTCGTTGTTATGGTGTTCGTTGTTATGGTGTTCGTTGTTGTTGTTGTGTTCGTTGTTGTGGTGTTCATTGTTTTAATGTTCGTTGTTGTAGTGTTCGTTGTTCTAATGTTCGTTGTTGTGGTGTTCGTTGTTGTAGCGTTCGTTGTTGTAGTGTTTGTTGTTGTAGTCTTCGTTGTTGTTGTGTTCATTGTTGTAATGTTCGTTGTTGTAGTGTTATTTAGTGTAGTGTTTGTTGTTGTGGTGTTCGTTGTTGTAATGGTCGTTTTTATGATGTTCGTTGTTGTAATGTTCGTTGTTGTGGTGTTCGTGGTTGTAAAGTTCGTTGTTGTGGAGTTCGTTGTTGTGGTGTTCTTTGTTGTAGTGTTCGTTACTGTGGTGTTCGTTGTTGTGGTTTTCGTTGTTGTAGTGTTCATTGTTGTACTGTTCGTTGTTGAGACGTTCGTTGTTGAGATGTTAGTTGTTGAGATGTTCGTTGTTGTGGTGTTCGTTGTTGTGAGTTCGTTGTTGTGGTGTTCGTTGTTGTCTTGTTCGTTTTTGAGATGTTCGTTGTTGAGATGTTCGTTGTTGTAAAGTTCGTTGTTGTGGTGTTTGTTGTTGAGATGTTCGTTGTTGAGATGTTCGTTGTTGAGATGTTCGTTGTTGGGATGTTCGTTGTTGTGGTGTTCGGTGATGTGGTGTTCGTTGTTGTAGTGTTTGTTGTTGTAGTGTTCGTTATTTTAGTGTTCGTTGTTGTAGTGTTCGTTTTTGTAGTGTTCGTTGTTGTAGTGTTCGTTGTTGTAGTGTTCATTGTTGTATTGTTCGTTGTTGAGTTGTTCGTTGTTGAATTGTTCGTTGTTGAGTTGTTCGTTGTTTAGACGTTCGTTGTTGAGATGTTCGTTGTTGAGATGTTCGTTGATGTGGTGTTCGTTGTTGTGATGTTCGTTGTTGTGGTGTTCGTTGTTGTAGTGTTCGTTTTTGAGAGGTTCGTTGTTGAGATGTTCGTTGTTGAGATATTCGTTGTTGTAAAGTTCGTTGTTGTGGTGTTTGTTGTTGAGATGTTCGTTGTTGAGTTGTTCGTTGTTGAGATGTTCGTTGTTGAGATGTTCTTTGTTGTGGTGTTCGTTGGGTTGATGTTCGTTGTTGTGGTGTTCGTGGTTGTGATGTTTGTTGTTGTGGTGTTCGTTGTTGTAGTGTTCGTTGTTGAGATGTTCGTTGTTGAGTTGTTCGTTGTTAAATTGTTCGTTGTTGAGATGTTCGTTGTTGTGGTGTTCAGTGATGTGGTGTTCGTTGTTGTAGTGTTCGTTGTTGAGTTGTTCGTTGTTGAGATGTTCGTTGTTGTGATGGACGTTCTTGTGGTGTTAGTTGTTATAGTGTTCGTTGTTCAGATGTTCGTTGTTGTGGTGTTCGTTGTTGTAGTGTTCATTGTTGTAGTGTTCGTTTTTTAGATGTTCGTTGTTATGGTGTTCGTTGATGTGGTGTTCGTTGTTGTAGTGTTCGTTGTTGTAGTGTTCGTTGTTGTAGAGTTCGTTGTTGTGGTGTTCGTTGTTGAGATGTTCGTTTTTGTAGTGTTCGTTGTTGTAGTGTTCGTTGTTGTAGTGTTCATTGTTGTAGTGTTCGTTGTTGTAGTGTTCGTTGTTGTGGTGTTCGTTGTTGAGACGTTCGTTGTTGTAGTGTTCGTTGTTGTAGTGTTCGTTGTTGTAGTGTTCGTTGTTGTGGTGTTCGTTGTTGTTGTTTTGTTCGAGGTTGTGGTGTTCGTTGTTGTGATGTTCGTTGCTGTAGTGTTCGTTGTTGCAGTATTCGTTTTTGTGGTGTTCGTTGTTGTGGTGTTCATTGTTGTGGTGTTCGTTTTGTAGTGTTCGTTGTTGTGGTGTTCGTTGTTGATGTGTTCGTTGTTGTGATGTTTTCGTTCTTGAGATGTTCGTTATTGTGGTGTTCGTTGTTGTGGTGTTCGTTTTTGTAGTATTCGTTGTTGAAGTGTTCGTTGTTGTAGTGTTCGTTTTTGTGGTGTTCGTTGTTGAAGTGTTCGTTGTTGTAGTGTTCGTCGTTGTAGTGTTCGTTGTTGTAGTGTTCGTTGTTGTTGTGTTCGGTGTTGTAGTGTTCGTTGTTGAGATGTTCATTGTTGTGGTGTTCGTTGTTGTGGTTTTCGTTGTTGTGGTGTTCGTTGTTGTTGTGTTCGTTGTTGTTGTGTTCGTTGTTGTAGTGTTTGTTGTTGAAATATTCGTTGTTGTGGTGTTCGTTGTTGTGGTGTTCGTTGTTGAAGTGTTCGTTGTTTTGGTTTTTGTTGTTGTAGTGTTCGTTGTTGTAGTGTTCGTTGTTATGGTGTTCGTTGTTATGGTGTTCGTTGTTGTTTTTGTGTTCGTTGTTGTGATGTTCATTGTTGTAATGTTCGTTGTTGTAGTGTTTGTTGTTGTAGTGTTCGTTGTTGTAGTGTATGTTGTTGTAGTGTTCGTTGTTGTAGTGTTCCTTGTTGTAATGTCCGTTGTTGTGGAGTTTATTCTTATAACCTTCGTTGTTCTAATGTTCGTTGTTGTGGTGTTCGTTGTTGTAGCGTTCGTTGTTGTAGTGTTTGTTGTTGTAGTGATCGTTATTGTGTTGTTCGTTGTTGTAATGTTAGTTGCTGTAGTGTTCATTGTTGTAAATTTCGTTGTTGTGGTGTTCGTTGCTGTAGTGTTTGTTGTTGTGGTGTTCGTTGTTGTGGTGTTCGTTGTTGTAGTGTTCGTTGTTGAAGTGTTCGTTGTTGTTTTCTTCGTTGTTGTTGTGTTCATTGTTGTAATGTTCGTGGTTGTAGTGTTAATTAGTGTAGTGTTCGTTGTTGTGGTGTTCATTGTTGTAATGGTCGTTTTTATGATGTTCGTTGTTGTAATGTTCGTTGTTGTGGTGTTCGTGGTTGTAAAGTTCGTTGTTGTGGAGTTCGTTGTTGTGGTGTTCTTTGTTGTAGTGTTCGTTGTTGTGGTGTTCGTTGTTGTAGTGTTCATTGTTGTACTCTTCGTTGATGAGATGTTCGTTGTTGAGACGTTCGTTGTTGAGATGTTCGTTGTTGAGATGTTCGTTGTGGTGGTGTTGGTTGTTGTGAGTTCGTTGTTGTGGTGTTCGTTGTTGTCGTGTTCGTTTTTGAGATGTTCGTTGTTGAGATATTCTTTGTTGTAAAGTTCGTTGTTGTGGTGTTTGTTGTTGAGATGTTCGTTGTTGAGTTGTTCGTTGTTGAGATGTTCGTTGTTGAGATGTTCGTTGTTGTGGTGTTCGTTGGGTTGATGTTCGTTGTTGTGATGTTTGATGTTGTGGTGTTCGTTGTTGTAGAGTTCGTTGTTGTGGTGTTCGTTTTTGTAGTGTTCGTTGTTGTAGTGTTCGTTGTTGTAGTGTTCATTGTTGTAGTGTTCGTTGTTATAGTGTTCGTTGTTGTGGTGTTCGTTGTTGAGATGTTCGTTGTTGTAGTGTTCGTTGTTGTAGTGTTCGTTGTTGTAGTGTTCGTTGTTGTGGTGTTCGTTGTTGTTGTTTTGTTCGAGGTTGTGGTGTTCGTTGTTGTGATGTTCGTTGCTGTAGTGTTCGTTGTTGCAGTATTCGTTTTTGTGGTGTTCGTTGTTGTGGTGTTCATTGTTGTGGTGTTCGTTTTGTAGTGTTCGTTGTTGTGGTGTTCGTTGTTGATGTGTTCGTTGTTGTGATGTTCGTTCTTGAGATGTTCGTTATTCTGGTGTTCGTTGTTGTGGTGTTCGTTGTTGTAGTATTCGTTGTTGAAGTGTTCGTTGTTGTAGTGTTCGTTTTTTTAGTGTTCGTTTTTGTGGTGTTCGTTGTTGAAGTGTTCGTTGTTGTAGTGTTCGTCGTTGTAGTGTTCGTTGTTGTAGTGTTCGTTGTTGTTGTGTTCGGTGTTGTAGTGTTCGTTGTTGAGATGTTCATTGTTGTGGTGTTCGTTGTTGTGGTGTTCGTTGTAGTGGTGTTCGTTGTTGATGTGTTCGTTGTTGAAGTGTTCGTTGTTGTAGTGTTCGTCGTTGTAGTGTTCGTTGTTGTAGTGTTCGTTGTTGTTGTGTTCGGTGTTGTAGTGTTCGTTGTTGTGGTGTTCGTTGTTGTGGTGTTCGTTGTTGAAGTGTTCGTTGTTTTGGTTTTTGTTGTTGTAGTGTTCGTTGTTGTAGTGTTCGTTGTTATGGTGTTCGTTGTTATGGTGTTCGTTGTTGTTTTTGTGTTCGTTGTTGGTTGTTCATTGTTGTAATGTTCGTTGTTGTAGTGTTTGTTGTTGTAGTGTTCGTTGTTGTAGTGTATGTTGTTGTAGTGCTCGTTGTTGTAGTGTTTCTTGTTGTAATGTCCGTTGTTGTGGAGTTTATTCTTATAACCTTCGTTGTTCTAATGTTCGTTGTTGTGGTGTTCGTTGTTGTAGTGTTCGTTGTTGTAGTGTTTGTTGTTGTAGTGATCGTTATTGTGTTGTTCGTTGTTGTAATGTTAGTTGTTTTAGTGTTCATTGGTGTAAATTTCGTTGTTGTGGTGTTCGTTGCTGTAGTGTTTGTTGTTGTGGTGTTCGTTGTTGTGGTGTTCGTTGTTGTAGTGTTCGTTGTTGAAGTGTTCGTTGTTGTTTTCTTCGTTGTTGTTGTGTTCATTGTTGTAATGTTCGTGGTTGTAGTGTTAATTAGTGTAGTGTTCGTTTTTGTGGTGTTCATTGTTGTAATGGTCGTTTTTATGATGTTCGTTGTTGTAATGTTCGTTGTTGTGGTGTTCGTGGTTGTAAAGTTCGTTCTTGTGGAGTTCGTTGTTGTGGTGTTCTTTGTTGTAGTGTTCGTTGTTGTGGTGTTCGTTGTTGTAGTGTTCATTGTTGTACTGTTCGTTGATGAGATGTTCGTTGTTGAGACGTTCGTTGTTGAGATGTTCGTTGTTGAGATGTTCGTTGTGGAGGTGTTGGTTGTTGTGAGTTCGTTGTTGTGGTGTTCGTTGTTGTCGTGTTCGTTTTTGAGATGTTCGTTGTTGAGATATTCTTTGTTGTAAAGTTCGTTGTTGTGGTGTTTGTTGTTGAGATGTTCGTTGTTGAGTTGTTCGTTGTTGAGATGTTCGTTGTTGAGATGTTCGTTGTTGTGGTGTTTGTTGGGTTGATGTTCGTTGTTGTGGTGTTCGTGGTTGTGATGTTTGTTGTTGTGGGGTTCGTTGTTGTAGTGTTCGTTGTTGAGATGTTCGTTGTTGAGTTGTTCGTTGTTGACATGTTCGTTGTTGTGGTGTTCAGTGATGTGGTGTTCGTTGTTGTAGTGTTCGTTGTTGAGTTGTTCATTGTTGAGATGTTTGTTGTTGTGATGGTCGTTCTTGTGGTGTTAGTTGTTATAGTGTTCGTTGTTGAGATGTTCGTTGTTGTGGTGTTCGGTGTTGTAGTGTTCATTGTTATAGTGTTCGTTGTTGAGATGTTCGTTGTTAAGATGTTCGTTGTTATGGTGTTCGTTGATGTGGTGTTCGTTGTTGTAGTGTTCGTTGTTGTAGTGTTCGTTGTTGTGGTGTTCGTTGTTGAGATGTTCTTTTTTGTAGTGTTCGTTGTTGTAGTGTTCGTTGTTGTAGTGTTCATTGTTGTAGTGTTCGTTGTTTTAGTGTGCGTTGTTGTGGTGTGCGTTGTTGTGGTGTTCGTTTTGAGATGTTCGTTGTTGTAGTGTTCGTTGTTGTGGTTGTCGTTGTTGAGATGTTCGTTGTTGTAGTGTACGTTGTTGTAGTGTTCGTTGTTGTAGTGTTCGTTGTTGTGGTGTTCGTTGTTGTTGTTTTGGTCGAGGTTGTGGTGTTCGTTGTTGTGATGTTCGTTGCTGTAGTGTTCGTTGTTGCAGTATTCGTTTTTGTGGTGTTCGTTGTTGTGGTGTTCATTGTTGTGGTGTTCGTTTTGTAGTGTTCGTTGTTGTGGTGTTCGTTGTTGTAGTATTCGTTGTTGAAGTGTTCGTTGTTGTAGTGTTCGTTGTTGTAGTGTTCGTTGTTGAAATATTCGTTGTTGTGGTGTTCGTTGTTGTGGTGTTCGTTGTTGAAGTGTTCGTTCTTTTGGTTTTTGTTGTTGTAGTGTTCGTTGTTGTAGTGTTCGTTGTTATGGTGTTGTTGTTATAGTGTTCGTTGTTGTTGTTGTGTTCGTTGTTGTGATGTTCATTGTTGTAATGTTCGTTGTTGTAGTGTTTGTTGTTGTAGTGTTCGTTGTTGTAGTGTATGTTGTTGTAGTGTTCGTTGTTGTAGTGTTCCTTGTTGTAATGTCCGTTGTTGTGGAGTTTATTCTTATAACCTTCGTTGTTGTAGTGTTCGTTGTTCTAATGTTCGTTGTTGTGGTGTTCGTTGTTGTAGCGTTCGTTGTTGTAGTGTTTGTTGTTGTAGTGATCGTTATTGTGTTGTTCGTTGTTGTAATGTTAGTTGTTGTAGTGTTCATTGTTGTAAATTTCGTTGTTGTGGTGTTCGTTGCTGTAGTGTTTGTTGTTGTGGTGTTCGTTGTTGTGGTGTTCGTTGTTGTAGTGTTCGTTGTTGAAGTGTTCGTTGTTGTTTTCTTCGTTGTTGTTGTGTTCATTGTTGTAATGTTCGTGGTTGTAGTGTTAATTAGTGTAGTGTTCGTTGTTGTGGTGTTCGTTGTTGTAATGGTCGTTTTTTTATGTTCGTTGTTGTGGTGTTCGTGGTTGTAAAGTTCGTTGTTGTGGAGTTCGTTGTTGTGGTGTTCTTTGTTGTAGTATTCGTTGTTGTTGTGTTCGTTGTTGTAGTGTTCATTGTTGTACTGTTCGTTGATGAGATGTTCGTTGTTGAGACGTTCGTTGTTGAGATGTTCGTTGTAGAGATGTACGTTGTTGTGGTGTTGGTTGTTGTGAGTTCGTTGTTGTGGTGTTCGTTGTTGTAATGGTCGTTTTTATGATGTTCGTTGTTGTAATGTTCGTTGTTGTGGTGTTCGTGGTTGTAAATTTCGTTGTTGTGGAATTCGTTGTTGTGGTGTTCTTTGTTGTAGTGTTCGTTGTTGTGATGTTCGTTGTTGTAGTGTTCATTGTTGTACTGTTCGTTGATGAGATGTTCGTTGTTGAGACGTTCGTTGTTGAGATGTTCGTTGTTGAGATGTTCGTTGTTGTGGTGTTCGTTGTTGTGAGTTCGTTGTTGTGGTGTTCATTGTTGTCGTGTTCGTTTTTGAGATGTTCGTTGTTGAGATGTTCGTTGTTGAGATGTTCGTTGTTGTAAAGTTCGTTGTTGTGGTGTTTGTTGTTGAGATGTTCGTTGTTGAGATGTTCGTTGTTGAGATGTTCGTTGTTGAGATGTTCGTTGTTGTGGTGTTCGTTGGGTTGATGTTCGTTGTTGTGGTGTTCGTGGTTGTGATGTTCGTTGTTGTGGTGTTCGTTGTTGTAGTGTTCGTTGTTGAGATGTTCGTTGTTGAGATGCTCGTTGTTGAGGTGTTCGTTGTTGTGGTGTTCGGTGATGTGGTGTTCGTTGTTGTAGTGTTTGTTGTTGTAGTGTTCGTTAGTGTAGTGTTCGTTGTTGTAGTGTTCGTTTTTGTAGTGTTCGTTGTTGTAGTGTTCGTTGTTGTAGTGTTCGTTGTTGAGATGTTCGTTGTTGTGGTGTTCGTTGTTGCAGTGTTCGTTGTTGAGATGTTCGTCGTTGTGGTGTTCGTTGTTGTAGTGTTCGTTGTTGTAGTGTACGTTGTTGTAGTGTTCGTTGTTTTAGTGCTCATTTTTGTGGTGTTAGTTGTTGAAGTGTTCGTTGTTGTAGTGTTCGTCGTTGTGGTGTTCGTTGTTGTAGTGTTCGTTGTTGAGATGGTCGTTGTTGAGATGTTCGTTGTTGAGATGTTCGTTGTTGTGGTGTTCGGTGATGTGGTGTTCGTTGTTGTAGTGTTTGTTGTTGTAGTGTTCGCTATTGTAGTGTTCGTTGTTGTAGTGTTCGTTTTTGTAGTGTTCGTTGTTGTAGTGTTCGTTGTTGTAGTGTTCGTTGTTGAGATGTTCGTTGTTGTGGTGTTCGTTGTTGCAGTGTTCGTTGTTGAGATGTTCGTTGTTGTAGTGTTCGTTGTTGAGATGTTCGTTGTTGAGATGTTCGTTGTTGAGATGTTCGTTGTTGTGGTGTTCGGTGATGTGGTGTTCGTTGTTGTAGTGTTTCTTGTTGAAGTGTTCATTATTGTAGTGTTCGTTGTTGTAGTGTTCGTTTTTGTAGTGTTCGTTGTTGTAGTGTTCGTTGTTGTAGTGTTCGTTGTTGAGATGTTCGTTGTTGTGGTGTTCGTTGTTGCAGTGTTCGTTGTTGAGATGTTCGTTGTTGTGGTGTTCGTTGTTGAAGTGTTCATTGTTTTGGTGTTTGTTGTTGTAGTGTTCGTTGTTGTAGTGTTCGTTGTTATGGTGTTTGTTGTTATAGTGTTCGTTGTTGTTGTTGTGTTCGTTGTTGTGATGTTCATTGTTTTAATGTTCGTTTTTGTAGTGTTTGTTGTTGTAGTGTTCGTTGTTGTAGTGTATGTTGTTGTAGTGTTCGTTGTTGTAGTGTTCCTTGTTGTAATGTCCGTTGTTGTGGAGTTTATTCTTATAACCTTCGTTGTTGTAGTGTTCATTGTTCTAATGATCGTTGTTGTGATGTTCGTTGTTGAAGTGTTCGTTGTTGTAGTGTTTGTTGTTGTACTGATCGTTATTGTGGTGTTTGTTGTTGTAATGTTAGTTGTTGTAGTGTTCATTGTTGTAAATTTCGTTGTTGTGGTGTTCGTTGCTGTAGTGTTTGTTGTTGTAGTGCTCGTTGTTGTAGTGTTCGTTGTTGTAGTGTTCGTTGTTGTGGTGTTCGTTGTTGTTGTTTTGTTCGAGGTTGTGGTGTTCGTTGTTGTGATGTTCGTTGCTGTAGTGTTCGTTGTTGCAGTATTCGTTTTTGTGGTGTTCGTTGTTGTGGTGTTCATTGTTGTGGTGTTCGTTTTGTAGTGTTCGTTGTTGTGGTGTTCGTTGTTGATGTGTTCGTTGTTGTGATGTTCGTTCTTGAGATGTTCGTTATTGTGGTGTTCGTTGTTGTGGTGTTCGTTGTTGTAGTATTCGTTGTTGAAGTGTTCGTTGTTGCAGTGTTCGTTTTTTTAGTGTTCGTTTTTGTGGTGTTCGTTGTTGAAGTGTTCGTTGTTGTAGTGTTAATCGTTGTAGTGTTCGTTGTTGTAGTGTTCGTTGTTGTTGTGTTCGGTGTTGTAGTGTTCGTTGTTGAGATGTTCATTGTTGTGGTGTTCGTTGTTGTGGTGTTCGTTGTTGTGGTGTTCGTTGTTGTTGTGTTCGTTGTTGTAGTGTTCGTTGTTGTAGTGTTTGTTGTTGAAATATTCGTTGTTGTGGTGTTCGTTGTTGTGGTGTTCGTTGTTGAAGTGTTCGTTGTTTTGGTTTTTGTTGTTGTAGTGTTCGTTGTTGTAGTGTTCGTTGTTATGGTGTTCGTTGTTATGGTGTTCGTTGTTGTTTTTGTGTTCGTTGTTGTGATGTTCATTGTTGTAATGTTCGTTGTTGTAGTGTTTGTTGTTGTAGTGTTCGTTGTTGTAGTGTATGTTGTTGTAGTGTTCGTTGTTGTAGTGTTCCTTGTTGTAATGTCCGTTGTTGTGGAGTTTATTCTTATAACCTTCGTGTTTCTAATGTTCTTTGTTGTGGTGTTCGTTGTTGTAGCGTTCGTTGTTGTAGTGTTTGTTGTTGTAGTGATCGTTATTGTGTTGTTCGTTGTTGTAATGTTAGTTCTTGTAGTGTTCATTGTTGTAAATTTCGTTGTTGTGGTGTTCGTTGCTGTAGTGTTTGTTGTTGTGGTGTTCGTTGTTGTGGTGTTCGTTGTTGTAGTGTTCGTTGTTGAAGTGTTCGTTGTTGTTTTCTTCGTTGTTGTTGTGTTCATTGTTGTAATGTTCGTGGTTGTAGTGTTAATTAGTGTAGTGTTCGTTGTTGTGGTGTTCATTGTTGTAATGGTCGTTTTTATGATGTTCGTTGTTGTAATGTTCGTTGTTGTGGTGTTCGTGCTTGTAAAGTTCGTTGTTGTGGAGTTCGTTGTTGTGGTGTTCTTTGTTGTAGTGTTCGTTGTTGTGGTGTTCGTTGTTGTAGTGTTCATTGTTGTACTGTTCGTTGATGAGATGTTCGTTGTTGAGACGTTCGTTGTTGAGATGTTCGTTGTTGAGATGTTCGTTGTGGTGGTGTTGGTTGTTGTGAGTTCGTTGTTGTGGTGTTCGTTGTTGTCGTGTTCGTTTTTGAGATATTCGTTGTTGTATTGTTCGTTGTTGTGGTGTTTGTTGTTGAGATGTTCGTTGTTGAGTTGTTCGTTGTTGAGATGTTCGTTGTTGAGATGTTCGTTGTTGAGTTGTTCGTTGTTGAGATGTTCGTTGTTGTGGTGTTCAGTGATGTGTTGTTCGTTGTTGTAGTGTTCGTTGTTGAGTTGTTCGTTGTTGAGATGTTCGTTGTTGTGATGGTCGTTCTTGTGGTGTTAGTTGTTATAGTGTTCGTTGTTAAGATGTTCGTTGTTATGGTGTTCGTTGACGTGGTGTTCGTTGTTGTAGTGTTCGTTGTTGTATTGTTCGTTGTTGTAGTGTTCGTTGTTGTGGTGTTCGTTGTTGAGATGTTCTTTTTTGTAGTGTTCGTTGTTGTAGTGTTCATTGTTGTAGTGTTCGTTGTTTTAGTGTGCGTTGTTGTGGTGTGCGGTGTTGTGGTGTTCGTTTTGAGATGTTCGTTGTTGTAGTGTTCGTTGTTGTGGTGTTCGTTGTTGAGATGTTCGTTGTTGTAGTGTTCGTTTTGAGATGTTCGTTGTTGTAGTGTTCGTTGTTGTGGTGTTCGTTGTTGAGATGTTCGTTGTTGTAGTGTTCGTTGTTGTAGTGTTCGTTGTTGTAGTGTTCGTTGTTGTGGTGTTCGTTGTTGTTGTTTTGTTCGAGGTTGTGGTGTTCGTTGTTGTGATGTTCGTTGCTGTAGTGTTCGTTGTTGCAGTATTCGTTTTGTGGTGTTCGTTGTTGTGGTGTTCATTGTTGTGGTGTTCGTTTTGTAGTGTTCGTTGTTGTGGTGTTCGTTGTTGATGTGTTCGTTGTTGTGATGTTCGTTCTTGAGATGTTCGTTATTGTGGTGTTCGTTGTTGTGGTGTTCGGTGTTGTAGTATTCGTTGTTGAAGTGTTCGTTGTTGTAGTGTTCGTTTTTTAGTGTTCGTTTTTGTGGTGTTCGTTGTTGAAGTGTTCGTTGTTGTAGTGTTCGTCGTTGTAGTGTTCGTTGTTTTAGTGTTCGTTTTTGTGGTGTTCGTTGTTGTAGTGTTCGTTGTTGAGATGTTCATTGTTGTGGTGTTCGTTGTTGTGATGTTCGCTGTTGTGGTGTTCGTTGTTGTTGTGTTCGTTGTTGTAGTGTTCGTTGTTGTAGTGTTCGTTGTTGAAATATTCGTTGTTGTGGTGTTCGTTGATGTGGTGTTCGTTGTTGAAGTGTTCGTTGTTTTGGTTTTTGTTATTGTAGTGTTCGTTGTTGTAGTGTTCGTTGTTATGGTGTTGTTGTTATAGTGTTCGTTGTTGTTGTTGTGTTCGTTGTTGTGATGTTCATTGTTGTAATGTTCGTTGTTGTAGTGTTTGTTGTTGTAGTGTTCGTTGTTGTAGTGTATGTTGTTGTAGTGTTCGTTGTTGTAGTGTTCCTTGTTGTAATGTCCGTTGTTGTGGAGTTTATTCTTATAACCTTCGTTGTTGTAGTGTTCGTTGTTCTAATGTTCGTTGTTGTGGTGTTCGTTGTTGTAGCGTTCGTTGTTGTAGTGTTTGTTGTTGTAGTGATCGTTATTGTGTTGTTCGTTGTTGTAATGTTAGTTGTTGTAGTGTTCATTGTTGTAAATTTCGTTGTTGTGGTGTTCGTTGCTGTAGTGTTTGTTGTTGTGGTGTTCGTTGTTGTGGTGTTCGTTGTTGTAGTGTTCGTTGTTGAAGTGTTCGTTGTTGTTTTCTTCGTTGTTGTTGTGTTCATTGTTGTAATGTTCGTGGTTGTAGTGTTAATTAGTGTAGTGTTCGTTGTTGTGGTGTTCGTTGTTGTAATGGTCGTTTTTTTTATGTTCGTTGTTGTAATGTTCGTTGTTGTGGTGTTCGTGGTTGTAAAGTTCGTTGTTGTGGAGTTCGTTGTTGTGGTGTTCTTTGATGTAGTATTCGTTGTTGTGGTGTTCGTTGTTGTAGTGTTCATTGTTGTACTGTTCGTTGATGAGATGTTCGTTGTTGAGACGTTCGTTGTTGAGATGTTCGTTGTTGAGATGTACGTTGTTGTGGTGTTGGTTGTTGTGAGTTCGTTGTTGTGGTGTTCGTTGTTGTAATGGTCGTTTTTATGATGTTCGTTGTTGTAATGTTCGTTGTTGTGGTGTTCGTGGTTGTAAAGTTCGTTGTTGTCGAATTCGTTGTTGTGGTGTTCTTTGTTGTAGTGTTCGTTGTTGTGATGTTCGTTGTTGTAGTGTTCATTGTTGTACTGTTCGTTGATGAGATGTTCGTTGTTGAGACGTTCGTTGTTGAGATGTTCGTTGTTGAGATGTTCGTTGTTGTGGTGTTCGTTGTTGTGAGTTCGTTGTTGTGGTGTTCGTTGTTGTCGTGTTCGTTTTTGAGATGTTCGTTGTTGAGATGTTCGTTGTTGAGATGTTCGTTGTTGTAAAGTTCGTTGTTGTGGTGTTTGTTGTTGAGATGTTCGTTGTTGAGATGTTCGTTGTTGAGATGTTCGTTGTTGAGATGTTCGTTGTTGTGGTGTTCATTGGGTTGATGTTCGTTGTTGTGGTGTTCGTGGTTGTGATGTTCGTTGTTGTGGTGTTCGTTGTTGTAGTGTTCGTTGTTGAGATGTTCGTTGTTGAGATGTTCGTTGTTGAGATGTTCGTTGTTGTGGTGTTCGGTGATGTGGTGTTCGTTGTTGTAGTGTTTGTTGTTGTAGTGTTCGTTAGTGTAGTGTTCGTTGTTGTAGTGTTCGTTTTTGTAGTGTTCGTTGTTGTAGTGTTCGTTGTTGTAGTGTTCGTTGTTGAGATGTTCGTTGTTGTGGTGTTCGTTGTTGCAGTGTTCGTTGTTGAGATGTTCGTCGTTGTGGTGTTCGTTGTTGTAGTGTTCGTTGTTGTAGTGTACGTTGTTGTAGTGTTCGTTGTTTTAGTGCTCATTTTTGTGGTGTTAGTTGTTGAAGTGTTCGTTGTTGTAGTGTTCGTCGTTGTGGTGTTCGTTGTTGTAGTGTTCGTTGTTGAGATGGTCGTTGTTGAGATGTTCGTTGTTGAGATGTTCGTTGTTGTGGTGTTCGGTGATGTGGTGTTCGTTGTTGTAGTGTTTGTTGTTGTAGTGTTCGTTATTGTAGTGTTCGTTGTTGTAGTGTTCGTTTTTGTAGTGTTCGTTGTTGTAGTGTTCGTTGTTGTAGTGTTCGTTGTTGAGATGTTCGTTGTTGTGGTGTTCGTTGTTGCAGTGTTCGTTGTTGAGATGTTCGTTGTTGTAGTGTTCGTTGTTGAGATGTTCGTTGTTGAGATGTTCGTTGTTGAGATGTTCGTTGTTGTGGTGTTCGGTGATGTGGTGTTCGTTGTTGTAGTGTTTCTTGTTGAAGTGTTCATTATTGTAGTGTTCGTTGTTGTAGTGTTCGTTTTTGTAGTGTTCGTTTTTGTAGTGTTCGTTGTTGTAGTGTTCGTTGTTGAGATGTTCGTTGTTGTGGTGTTCGTTGTTGCAGTGTTCGTTGTTGAGATGTTCGTTGTTGTGGTGTTCGTTGTTGAAGTGTTCATTGTTTTGGTGTTTGTTGTTGTAGTGTTCGTTGTTGTAGTGTTCGTTGTTTTGGTGTTTGTTGTTATAGTGTTCGTTGTTGTTGTTGTGTTCGTTGTTGTGATGTTCATTGTTTTAATGTTCGTTTTTGTAGTGTTTGTTGTTGTAGTGTTCGTTGTTGTAGTGTATGTTGTTGTAGTGTTCGTTGTTGTAGTGTTCCTTGTTGTAATGTCCGTTGTTGTGGAGTTTATTCTTATAACCTTCGTTGTTGTAGTGTTCATTGTTCTAATGATCGTTGTTGTGGTGTTCGTTGTTGTAGTGTTCGTTGTTGTAGTGTTTGTTGTTGTACTGATCGTTATTGTGGTGTTTGTTGTTGTAATGTTAGTTGTTGTAGTGTTCATTGTTGTAAATTTCGTTGTTGTGGTGTTCGTTGCTGTAGTGTTTGTTGTTGTGGTGTTCGTTGTTGTGGTGTTCGTTGTTGAGATGTTCGTTGTTGTAGTGCTCGTTGTTGTAGTGTTCGTTGTTGTAGTGTTCGTTGTTGTGGTGTTCGTTGTTGTTGTTTTGTTCGAGGTTGTGGTGTTCGTTGTTGTGATGTTCGTTGCTGTAGTGTTCGTTGTTGCAGTATTCGTTTTTGTGGTGTTCGTTGTTGTGGTGTTCATTGTTGTGGTGTTCGTTTTGTAGTGTTCGTTGTTGTGGTGTTCGTTGTTGATGTGTTCATTGTTGTGATGTTCGTTCTTGAGATGTTCGTTATTGTGGTGTTCGTTGTTGTGGTGTTCGTTGTTGTAGTATTCGTTGTTGAAGTGTTCGTTGTTGCAGTGTTCGTTTTTTTATTGTTCGTTTTTGTGGTGTTCGTTGTTGAAGTGTTCGTTGTTGTAGTGTTCGTCGTTGTAGTGTTCGTTGTTGTAGTGTTCGTTGTTGTTGTGTTCGGTGTTGTAGTGTTCGTTGTTGAGATGTTCATTGTTGTGGTGTTCGTTGTTGTGGTGTTCGTTGTTGTGGTGTTCGTTGTTGTTGTGTTCGTTGTTGTAGTGTTCGTTGTTGTAGTGTTTGTTGTTGAAATATTCGTTGTTGTGGTGTTCGTTGTTGTGGTGTTCGTTGTTGAAGTGTTCGTTGTTTTGGTTTTTGTTGTTGTAGTGTTCGTTGTTGTAGTGTTCGTTGTTATGGTGTTCGTTGTTATGGTGTTCGTTGTTATGGTGTTCGTTGTTGTTTTTGTGTTCGTTGTTGTGATGTTCATTGTTGTAATGTTCGTTGTTGTAGTGTTTGTTGTTGTAGTGTTCGTTGTTGTAGTGTATGTTGTTGTAGTGTTCGTTGTTGTAGTGTTCATTGTTGTAATGTCCGTTGTTGTGGAGTTTATTCTTATAACCTTCGTGTTTCTAATGTTCTTTGTTGTGGTGTTCGTTGTTGTAGCGTTCGTTGTTGTAGTGTTTGTTGTTGTAGTGATCGTTATTGTGTTGTTCGTTGTTGTAATGTTAGTTCTTGTAGTGTTCATTGTTGTAAATTTCGTTGTTGTGGTGTTCGTTGCTGTAGTGTTCGTTGTTGAAGTGTTCGTTGTTGTTTTCTTCGTTGTTGTTGTGTTCATTGTTGTAATGTTCGTGGTTGTAGTGTTAATTAGTGTAGTGTTCGTTGTTGTGGTGTTCATTGTTGTAATGGTCGTTTTTATGATGTTCGTTGTTGTAATGTTCGTTGTTGTGGTGTTCGTGGTTGTAAAGTTCGTTGTTGTGGAGTTCGTTGTTGTGGTGTTCTTTGTTGTAGTGTTCGTTGTTGTGGTGTTCGTTGTTGTAGTGTTCATTGTTGTACTGTTCGTTGATGAGATGTTCGTTGTTGAGACGTTCGTTGTTGAGATGTTCGTTGTTGAGATGTTCGTTGTGGTGGTGTTGGTTGTTGTGAGTTCGTTGTTGTGGTGTTCGTTGTTGTCGTGTTCGTTTTTGAGATATTCGTTGTTGTAAAGTTCGTTGTTGTGGTGTTTGTTGTTGAGATGTTCGTTGTTGAGTTGTTCGTTGTTGAGATGTTCGTTGTTGAGATGTTCGTTGTTGAGTTGTTCGTTGTTGAGATGTTCGTTGTTGTGGTGTTCAGTGATGTGGTGTTCGTTGTTGTAGTGTTCGTTGTTGAGTTGTTCGTTGTTGAAATGTTCGTTGTTGTGATGGTCGTTCTTGTGGTGTTAGTTGTTATAGTGTTCGTTGTTAAGATGTTCGTTGTTATGGTGTTCGTTGACGTGGTGTTCGTTGTTGTAGTGTTCGTTGTTGTATTGTTCGTTGTTGTAGTGTTCGTTGTTGTGGTGTTCGTTGTTGAGATGTTCTTTTTTGTAGTGTTCGTTGTTGTAGTGTTCATTGTTGTAGTGTTCGTTGTTTTAGTGTGCGTTGTTGTGGTGTGCGGTGTTGTGGTGTTCGTTTTGAGATGTTCGTTGTTGTAGTGTTCGTTGTTGTGGTGTTCGTTGTTGAGATGTTCGTTGTTGTAGTGTTCGTTTTGAGATGTTCGTTGTTGTAGTGTTCGTTGTTGTGGTGTTCGTTGTTGAGATGTTCGTTGTTGTAGTGTTCGTTGTTTTAGTGTTCGTTGTTGTAGTGTTCGTTGTTGTGGTGTTCGTTGTTGTTGTTTTGTTCGAGGTTGTGGTGTTCGTTGTTGTGATGTTCGTTGCTGTAGTGTTCGTTGTTGCAGTATTCGTTTTTGTGGTGTTCGTTGTTGTGGTGTTCATTGTTGTGTTATTCGTTTTGTAGTGTTCGTTGTTGTGGTGTTCGTTGTTGATGTGTTCGTTGTTGTGATGTTCGTTCTTGAGATGTTCGTTATTGTGGTGTTCGTTGTTGTGGTGTTCGTTGTTGTAGTATTCGTTGTTGAAGTGTTCGTTGTTGTAGTGTTCGTTTTTTTAGTGTTCGTTTTTGTGGTGTTCGTTGTTGAAGTGTTCGTTGTTGTAGTGTTCGTCGTTGTAGTGTTCGTTGTTTTAGTGTTCGTTTTTGTGGTGTTCGTTGTTGTAGTGTTCGTTGTTGAGATGTTCATTGTTGTGGTGTTCGTTGTTGTGATGTTCGCTGTTGTGGTGTTCGTTGTTGTTGTGTTCGTTGTTGTAGTGTTCGTTGTTGTAGTGTTCGTTGTTGAAATATTCGTTGTTGTGGTGTTCGTTGATGTGGTGTTCGTTGTTGAAGTGTTCGTTGTTTTGGTTTTTGTTGTTGTAGTGTTCGTTGTTGTAGTGTTCGTTGTTATGGTGTTGTTGTTATAGTGTTTGTTGTTGTTGTTGTGTTCGTTGTTGTGATGTTCATTGTTGTAATGTTCGTTGTTGTAGTGTTTGTTGTTGTAGTGTTTGTTGTTGTAGTGTATGTTGTTGTAGTGTTCGTTGTTGTAGTGTTCCTTGTTGTAATGTCCGTTGTTGTGGAGTTTATTCTTATAACCTTCGTTGTTGTAGTGTTCGTTGTTCTAATGTTCGTTGTTGTGGTGTTCGTTGTTGTAGCGTTCGTTGTTGTAGTGTTTGTTGTTGTAGTGATCGTTATTGTGTTGTTCGTTGTTGTAATGTTAGTTGTTGTAGTGTTCATTGTTGTAAATTTCGTTGTTGTGGTGTTCGTTGCTGTAGTGTTTGTTGTTGTGGTGTTCGTTGTTGTGGTGTTCGTTGTTGTAGTGTTCGTTGTTGAAGTGTTCGTTGTTGTTTTCTTCGTTGTTGTTGTGTTCATTGTTGTAATGTTCGTGGTTGTAGTGTTAATTAGTGTAGTGTTCGTTGTTGTGGTGTTCGTTGTTGTTATGGTCGTTTCTTTGATGTTCGTTGTTGTAATGTTCGTTGTTGTGGTGTTCGTGGTTGTAAAGTTCGTTGTTGTGGAGTTCGTTGTTGTGGTGTTCTTTGTTGTAGTATTCGTTGTTGTGGTGTTCGTTGTTGTAGTGTTCATTGTTGTACTGTTCGTTGATGAGATGTTCGTTGTTGAGACGTTCGTTGTTGAGATGTTCGTTGTTGAGATGTACGTTGTTGTGGTGTTGGTTGTTGTGAGTTCGTTGTTGTGGTGTTCGTTGTTGTAATGGTCGTTTTTATGATGTTCGTTGTTGTAATGTTCGTTGTTGTGGTGTTCGTGGTTGTAAAGTTCGTTGTTGTGGAATTCGTTGTTGTGGTGTTCTTTGTTGTAGTGTTCGTTGTTGTGATGTTCGTTGTTGTAGTGTTCATTGTTGTACTGTTCGTTGATGAGATGTTCGTTGTTGAGACGTTCGTTGTTGAGATGTTCGTTGTTGAGATGTTCGTTGTTGTGGTGTTCGTTGTTGTGAGTTCGTTGTTGTGGTGTTCGTTGTTGTCGTGTTCGTTTTTGAGATGTTCGTTGTTGAGATGTTCGTTGTTGAGATGTTCGTTGTTGTAAAGTTCGTTGTTGTGGTATTTGTTGTTGAGATGTTCGTTGTTGAGATGTTCGTTGTTGAGATGTTCGTTGTTGAGATGTTCGTTGTTGTGGTGTTCATTGGGTTGATGTTCGTTGTTGTGGTGTTCGTGGTTGTGATGTTCGTTGTTGTGGTGTTCGTTGTTGTAGTGTTCGTTGTTGAGATGTTCGTTGTTGAGATGTTCGTTGTTGAGATGTTCGTTGTTGTGGTGTTCGGTGATGTGGTGTTCGTTGTTGTAGTGTTTGTTGTTGTAGTGTTCGTTAGTGTAGTGTTCGTTGTTGTAGTGTTCGTTTTTGTAGTGTTCGTTGTTGTAGTGTTCGTTGTTGTAGTGTTCGTTGTTGAGATGTTCGTTGTTGTGGTGTTCGTTGTTGCAGTGTTCGTTGTTGAGATGTTCGTCGTTGTGGTGTTCGTTGTTGTAGTGTTCGTTGTTGTAGTGTACGTTGTTGTAGTGTTCGTTGTTTTAGTGCTCATTTTTGTGGTGTTAGTTGTTGAAGTGTTCGTTGTTGTAGTGTTCGTCGTTGTGGTGTTCGTTGTTGTAGTGTTCGTTGTTGAGATGGTCGTTGTTGAGATGTTCGTTGTTGAGACGTTCGTTGTTGAGATGTTCGTTGTTGAGATGTTCGTTGTTGTGGTGTTCGTTGTTGTGAGTTCGTTGTTGTGGTGTTCGTTGTTGTCGTGTTCGTTTTTGAGATGTTCGTTGTTGAGATGTTCGTTGTTGAGATGTTCGTTGTTGTAAAGTTCGTTGTTGTGGTGTTTGTTGTTGAGATGTTCGTTGTTGAGATGTTCGTTGTTGAGATGTTCGTTGTTGTGGTGTTCATTGGGTTGATGTTCGTTGTTGTGGTGTTCGTGGTTGTGATGTTCGTTGTTGTGGTGTTCGTTGTTGTAGTGTTCGTTGTTGAGATGTTCGTTGTTGAGATGTTCGTTGTTGAGATGTTCGTTGTTGTGGTGTTCGGTGATGTGGTGTTCGTTGTTGTAGTGTTTGTTGTTGTAGTGTTCGTTAGTGTAGTGTTCGTTGTTGTAGTGTTCGTTTTTGTAGTGTTCGTTGTTGTAGTGTTCGTTGTTGTGGTGTTCGTTGTTGAGATGTTCGTTGTTGTGGTGTTCGTTGTTGCAGTGTTCGTTGTTGAGATGTTCGTCGTTGTGGTGTTCGTTGTTGTAGTGTTCGTTGTTGTAGTGTACGTTGTTGTAGTGTTCGTTGTTTTAGTGCTCATTTTGTGGTGTTAGTTGTTGAAGTGTTCGTTGTTGTAGTGTTCGTCGTTGTGGTGTTCGTTGTTGTAGTGTTCGTTGTTGAGATGGTCGTTGTTGAGATGTTCGTTGTTGAGATGTTCGTTGTTGTGGTGTTCGGTGATGTGGTGTTCGTTGTTGTAGTGTTTGTTGTTGTAGTGTTCGTTATTGTAGTGTTCGTTGTTGTAGTGTTCGTTTTTGTAGTGTTCGTTGTTGTAGTGTTCGTTGTTGTAGTGTTCGTTGTTGAGATGTTCGTTGTTGTGGTGTTCGTTGTTGCAGTGTTCGTTGTTGAGATGTTCGTTGTTGTAGTGTTCGTTGTTGAGATGTTCGTTGTTGAGATGTTCGTTGTTGAGATGTTCGTTGTTGTGGTGTTCGGTGATGTGGTGTTCGTTGTTGTAGTGTTTCTTGTTGAAGTGTTCATTATTGTAGTGTTCGTTGTTGTAGTGTTCGTTTTTGTAGTGTTCGTTTTTGTAGTGTTCGTTGTTGTAGTGTTCGTTGTTGAGATGTTCGTTGTTGTGGTGTTCGTTGTTGCAGTGTTCGTTGTTGAGATGTTCGTTGTTGTGGTGTTCGTTGTTGAAGTGTTCATTGTTTTGGTGTTTGTTGTTGTAGTGTTCGTTGTTGTAGTGTTCGTTGTTATGGTGTTTGTTGTTATAGTGTTCGTTGTTGTTGTTGTGTTCGTTGTTGTGATGTTCATTGTTTTAATGTTCGTTTTTGTAGTGTTTGTTGTTGTAGTGTTCGTTGTTGTAGTGTATGTTGTTGTAGTGTTCGTTGTTGTAGTGTTCCTTGTTGTAATGTCCGTTGTTGTGGAGTTTATTCTTATAACCTTCGTTGTTGTAGTGTTCATTGTTCTAATGATCGTTGTTGTGGTGTTCGTTGTTGTAGTGTTCGTTGTTGTAGTGTTTGTTGTTGTACTGATCGTTATTGTGGTGTTTGTTGTTGTAATGTTAGTTGTTGTAGTGTTCATTGTTGTAAATTTCGTTGTTGTGGTGTTCGTTGCTGTAGTGTTTGTTGTTGTGGTGTTCGTTGTTGTGGTGTTCGTTGTTGAGATGTTCGTTGTTGTAGTGCTCGTTGTTGTAGTGTTCGTTGTTGTAGTGTTCGTTGTTGTGGTGTTCGTTGTTGTTGTTTTGTTCGAGGTTGTGGTGTTCGTTGTTGTGATGTTCGTTGCTGTAGTGTTCGTTGTTGCAGTATTCGTTTTTGTGGTGTTCGTTGTTGTGGTGTTCATTGTTGTGGTGTTCGTTTTGTAGTGTTCGTTGTTGTGGTGTTCGTTGTTGATGTGTTCGTTGTTGTGATGTTCGTTCTTGAGATGTTCGTTATTGTGGTGTTCGTTGTTGTGGTGTTCGTTGTTGTAGTATTCGTTGTTGAAGTGTTCGTTGTTGCAGTGTTCGTTTTTTTATTGTTCGTTTTTGTGGTGTTCGTTGTTGAAGTGTTCGTTGTTGTAGTGTTCGTCGTTGTAGTGTTCGTTGTTGTAGTGTTCGTTGTTGTTGTGTTCGGTGTTGTAGTGTTCGTTGTTGAGATGTTCATTGTTGTGGTGTTCGTTGTTGTGGTGTTCGTTGTTGTGGTGTTCGTTGTTGTTGTGTTCGTTGTTGTAGTGTTCGTTGTTGTAGTGTTTGTTGTTGAAATATTCGTTGTTGTGGTGTTCGTTGTTGTGGTGTTCGTTGTTGAAGTGTTCGTTGTTTTGGTTTTTGTTGTTGTAGTGTTCGTTGTTGTAGTGTTCGTTGTTATGGTGTTCGTTGTTATGGTATTCGTTGTTATGGTGTTCGTTGTTGTTTTTGTGTTCGTTGTTGTGATGTTCATTGTTGTAATGTTCGTTGTTGTAGTGTTTGTTGTTGTAGTGTTCGTTGTTGTAGTGTATGTTGTTGTAGTGTTCGTTGTTGTAGTGTTCATTGTTGTAATGTCCGTTGTTGTGGAGTTTATTCTTATAACCTTCGTGTTTCTAATGTTCTTTGTTGTGGTGTTCGTTGTTGTAGCGTTCGTTGTTGTAGTGTTTGTTGTTGTAGTGATCGTTATTGTGTTGTTCGTTGTTGTAATGTTAGTTCTTGTAGTGTTCATTGTTGTAAATTTCGTTGTTGTGGTGTTCGTTGCTGTAGTGTTTGTTGTTGTGGTGTTCGTTGTTGTGGTGTTCGTTGTTGTAGTGTTCGTTGTTGAAGTGTTCGTTGTTGTTTTCTTCGTTGTTGTTGTGTTCATTGTTGTAATGTTCGTGGTTGTAGTGTTAATTAGTGTAGTGTTCGTTGTTGTGGTGTTCATTGTTGTAATGGTCGTTTTTATGATGTTCGTTGTTGTAATGTTCGTTGTTGTGGTGTTCGTGGTTGTAAAGTTCGTTGTTGTGGAGTTCGTTGTTGTGGTGTTCTTTGTTGTAGTGTTCGTTGTTGTGGTGTTCGTTGTTGTAGTGTTTCATTGTTGTACTGTTCGTTGATGAGATGTTCGTTGTTGAGACGTTCGTTGTTGAGATGTTCGTTGTTGAGATGTTCGTTGTGGTGGTGTTGGTTGTTGTGAGTTCGTTGTTGTGGTGTTCGTTGTTGTCGTGTTCGTTTTTGAGATATTCGTTGTTGTAAAGTTCGTTGTTGTGGTGTTTGTTGTTGAGATGTTCGTTGTTGAGTTGTTCGTTGTTGAGATGTTCGTTGTTGAGTTGTTCGTTGTTGAGATGTTCGTTGTTGTGGTGTTCAGTGATGTGGTGTTCGTTGTTGTAGTGTTCGTTGTTGAGTTGTTCGTTGTTGAGATGTTCGTTGTTGTGATGGTCGTTCTTGTGGTGTTAGTTGTTATAGTGTTCGTTGTTAAGATGTTCGTTGTTATGGTGTTCGTTGACGTGGTGTTCGTTGTTGTAGTGTTCGTTGTTGTATTGTTCGTTGTTGTAGTGTTCGTTGTTGTGGTGTTCGTTGTTGAGATGTTCTTTTTTGTAGTGTTCGTTGTTGTAGTGTTCATTGTTGTAGTGTTCGTTGTTTTAGTGTGCGTTGTTGTGGTGTGCGGTGTTGTGGTGTTCGTTTTGAGATGTTCGTTGTTGTAGTGTTCGTTGTTGTGGTGTTCGTTGTTGAGATGTTCGTTGTTGTAGTGTTCGTTTTGAGATGTTCGTTGTTGTAGTGTTCGTTGTTGTGGTGTTCGTTGTTGAGATGTTCGTTGTTGTAGTGTTCGTTGTTTTAGTGTTCGTTGTTGTAGTGTTCGTTGTTGTGGTGTTCGTTGTTGTTGTTTTGTTCGAGGTTGTGGTGTTCGTTGTTGTGATGTTCGTTGCTGTAGTGTTCGTTGTTGCAGTATTCGTTTTTGTGGTGTTCGTTGTTGTGGTGTTCATTGTTGTGGTGTTCGTTTTGTAGTGTTCGTTGTTGTGGTGTTCGTTGTTGATGTGTTCGTTGTTGTGATGTTCGTTCTTGAGATGTTCGTTATTGTGGTGTTCGTTGTTGTGGTGTTCGTTGTTGTAGTATTCGTTGTTGAAGTGTTCGTTGTTGTAGTGTTCGTTTTTTTAGTGTTCGTTTTTGTGGTGTTCGTTGTTGAAGTGTTCGTTGTTGTAGTGTTCGTCGTTGTAGTGTTCGTTGTTTTAGTGTTCGTTTTTGTGGTGTTCGTTGTTGTAGTGTTCGTTGTTGAGATGTTCATTGTTGTGGTGTTCGTTGTTGTGATGTTCGCTGTTGTGGTGTTCGTTGTTGTTGTGTTCGTTGTTGTAGTGTTCGTTGTTGTAGTGTTCGTTGTTGAAATATTCGTTGTTGTGTTCGTTGATGTGGTGTTCGTTGTTGAAGTGTTCGTTGTTTTGGTTTTTGTTGTTGTAGTGTTCGTTGTTGTAGTGTTCGTTGTTATGGTGTTGTTGTTATAGTGTTTGTTGTTGTTGTTGTGTTCGTTGTTGTGATGTTCATTGTTGTAATGTTCGTTGTTGTAGTGTTTGTTGTTGTAGTGTTCGTTGTTGTAGTGTATGTTGTTGTAGTGTTCGTTGTTGTAGTGTTCCTTGTTGTAATGTCCGTTGTTGTGGAGTTTATTCTTATAACCTTCGTTGTTGTAGTGTTCATTGTTCTAATGATCGTTGTTGTGGTGTTCGTTGTTGTAGTGTTCGTTGTTGTAGTGTTTGTTGTTGTACTGATCGTTATTGTGGTGTTTGTTGTTGTAATGTTAGTTGTTGTAGTGTTCATTGTTGTAAATTTCGTTGTTGTGGTGTTCGTTGCTGTAGTGTTTGTTGTTGTGGTGTTCGTTGTTGTGGTGTTCGTTGTTGAGATGTTCGTTGTTGTAGTGCTCGTTGTTGTAGTGTTCGTTGTTGTAGTGTTCGTTGTTGTGGTGTTCGTTGTTGTTGTTTTGTTCGAGGTTGTGGTGTTCGTTGTTGTGATGTTCGTTGCTGTAGTGTTCGTTGTTGCAGTATTCGTTTTTGTGGTGTTCGTTGTTGTGGTGTTCATTGTTGTGGTGTTCGTTTGTAGTGTTCGTTGTTGTGGTGTTCGTTGTTGATGTGTTCGTTGTTGTGATGTTCGTTCTTGAGATGTTCGTTATTGTGGTGTTCGTTGTTGTGGTGTTCGTTGTTGTAGTATTCGTTGTTGAAGTGTTCGTTGTTGTAGTGTTCGTTTTTTTAGTGTTCGTTTTTGTGGTGTTCGTTGTTGAAGTGTTCGTTGTTGTAGTGTTCGTCGTTGTAGTGTTCGTTGTTTTAGTGTTCGTTTTTGTGGTGTTCGTTGTTGTAGTGTTCGTTGTTGAGATGTTCATTGTTGTGGTGTTCGTTGTTGTGATGTTCGCTGTTGTGGTGTTCGTTGTTGTTGTGTTCGTTGTTGTAGTGTTCGTTGTTGTAGTGTTCGTTGTTGAAATATTCGTTGTTGTGTTCGTTGATGTGGTGTTCGTTGTTGAAGTGTTCGTTGTTTTGGTTTTTGTTGTTGTAGTGTTCGTTGTTGTAGTGTTCGTTGTTATGGTGTTGTTGTTATAGTGTTTGTTGTTGTTGTTGTGTTCGTTGTTGTGATGTTCATTGTTGTAATGTTCGTTGTTGTAGTGTTTGTTGTTGTAGTGTTCGTTGTTGTAGTGTATGTTGTTGTAGTGTTCGTTGTTGTAGTGTTCCTTGTTGTAATGTCCGTTGTTGTGGAGTTTATTCTTATAACCTTCGTTGTTGTAGTGTTCATTGTTCTAATGATCGTTGTTGTGGTGTTCGTTGTTGTAGTGTTCGTTGTTGTAGTGTTTGTTGTTGTACTGATCGTTATTGTGGTGTTTGTTGTTGTAATGTTAGTTGTTGTAGTGTTCATTGTTGTAAATTTCGTTGTTGTGGTGTTCGTTGCTGTAGTGTTTGTTGTTGTGGTGTTCGTTGTTGTGGTGTTCGTTGTTGAGATGTTCGTTGTTGTAGTGCTCGTTGTTGTAGTGTTCGTTGTTGTAGTGTTCGTTGTTGTGGTGTTCGTTGTTGTTGTTTTGTTCGAGGTTGTGGTGTTCGTTGTTGTGATGTTCGTTGCTGTAGTGTTCGTTGTTGCAGTATTCGTTTTTGTGGTGTTCGTTGTTGTGGTGTTCATTGTTGTGGTGTTCGTTTTTGTAGTGTTCGTTGTTTTGGTGTTCGTTGTTGATGTGTTCGTTGTTGTGATGTTCGTTCTTGAGATGTTCGTTATTGTGGTGTTCGTTGTTGTGGTGTTCGTTGTTGTAGTATTCGTTGTTGAAGTGTTCGTTGTTGCAGTGTTCGTTTTTTTATTGTTCGTTTTTGTGGTGTTCGTTGTTGAAGTGTTCGTTGTTGTAGTGTTCGTCGTTGTAGTGTTCGTTGTTGTAGTGTTCGTTGTTGTTGTGTTCGGTGTTGTAGTGTTCGTTGTTGAGATGTTCATTGTTGTGGTGTTCGTTGTTGTGGTGTTCGTTGTTGTGGTGTTCGTTGTTGTTGTGTTCGTTGTTGTAGTGTTCGTTGTTGTAGTGTTTGTTGTTGAAATATTCGTTGTTGTGGTGTTCGTTGTTGTGGTGTTCGTTGTTGAAGTGTTCGTTGTTTTGGTTTTTGTTGTTGTAGTGTTCGTTGTTGTAGTGTTCGTTGTTATGGTGTTCGTTGTTATGGTATTCGTTGTTATGGTGTTCGTTGTTGTTTTTGTGTTCGTTGTTGTGATGTTCATTGTTGTAATGTTCGTTGTTGTAGTGTTTGTTGTTGTAGTGTTCGTTGTTGTAGTGTATGTTGTTTGTAGTGTTCGTTGTTGTAGTGTTCATTGTTGTAATGTCCGTTGTTGTGGAGTTTATTCTTATAACCTTCGTGTTTCTAATGTTCTTTGTTGTGGTGTTCGTTGTTGTAGCGTTCGTTGTTGTAGTGTTTGTTGTTGTAGTGATCGTTATTGTGTTGTTCGTTGTTGTAATGTTAGTTCTTGTAGTGTTCATTGTTGTAAATTTCGTTGTTGTGGTGTTCGTTGCTGTAGTGTTTGTTGTTGTGGTGTTCGTTGTTGTGGTGTTCGTTGTTGTAGTGTTCGTTGTTGAAGTGTTCGTTGTTGTTTTCTTCGTTGTTGTTGTGTTCATTGTTGTAATGTTCGTGGTTGTAGTGTTAATTAGTGTAGTGTTCGTTGTTGTGGTGTTCATTGTTGTAATGGTCGTTTTTATGATGTTCGTTGTTGTAATGTTCGTTGTTGTGGTGTTCGTGGTTGTAAAGTTCGTTGTTGTGGAGTTCGTTGTTGTGGTGTTCTTTGTTGTAGTGTTCGTTGTTGTGGTGTTCGTTGTTGTAGTGTTCATTGTTGTACTGTTCGTTGATGAGATGTTCGTTGTTGAGACGTTCGTTTGTTGAGATGTTCGTTGTTGAGATGTTCGTTTGTGGTGTGTTGGTTGTTGTGAGTTCGTTGTTGTGGTGTTCGTTGTTGTCGTGTTCGTTTTTTGAGATATTCGTTGTTGTAAAGTTAGTTGTTGTGGTGTTTGTTGTTGAGATGTTCGTTGTTGAGTTGTTCGTTGTTGAGATGTTCGTTGTTGAGATGTTCGTTGTTGAGTTGTTCGTTGTTGAGATGTTCGTTGTTGTGGTGTTCAGTGATGTGGTGTTCGTTGTTGTAGTGTTCGTTGTTGAGTTGTTCGTTGTTGAGATGTTCGTTGTTGTGATGGTCGTTCTTGTGGTGTTAGTTGTTATAGTGTTCGTTGTTAAGATGTTCGTTGTTATGGTGTTCGTTGACGTGGTGTTCGTTGTTGTAGTGTTCGTTGTTGTATTGTTCGTTGTTGTAGTGTTCGTTGTTGTGGTGTTCGTTGTTGAGATGTTCTTTTTTGTAGTGTTCGTTGTTGTAGTGTTCATTGTTGTAGTGTTCGTTGTTTTAGTGTGCGTTGTTGTGGTGTGCGGTGTTGTGGTGTTCGTTTTGAGATGTTCGTTGTTGTAGTGTTCGTTGTTGTGGTGTTCGTTGTTGAGATGTTCGTTGTTGTAGTGTTCGTTTTGAGATGTTCGTTGTTGTAGTGTTCGTTGTTGTGGTGTTCGTTGTTGAGATGTTCGTTGTTGTAGTGTTCGTTGTTTTAGTGTTCGTTGTTGTAGTGTTCGTTGTTGTGGTGTTCGTTGTTGTTGTTTTGTTCGAGGTTGTGGTGTTCGTTGTTGTGATGTTCGTTGCTGTAGTGTTCGTTGTTGCAGTATTCGTTTTTGTGGTGTTCGTTGTTGTGGTGTTCATTGTTGTGGTGTTCGTTTTGTAGTGTTCGTTGTTGTGGTGTTCGTTGTTGATGTGTTCGTTGTTGTGATGTTCGTTCTTGAGATGTTCGTTATTGTGGTGTTCGTTGTTGTGGTGTTCGTTGTTGTAGTATTCGTTGTTGAAGTGTTCGTTGTTGTAGTGTTCGTTTTTTTAGTGTTCGTTTTTGTGGTGTTCGTTGTTGAAGTGTTCGTTGTTGTAGTGTTCGTCGTTGTAGTGTTCGTTGTTTTAGTGTTCGTTTTTGTGGTGTTCGTTGTTGTAGTGTTCGTTGTTGAGATGTTCATTGTTGTGGTGTTCGTTGTTGTGATGTTCGCTGTTGTGGTGTTCGTTGTTGTTGTGTTCGTTGTTGTAGTGTTCGTTGTTGTAGTGTTCGTTGTTGAAATATTCGTTGTTGTGGTGTTCGTTGATGTGGTGTTCGTTGTTGAAGTGTTCGTTGTTTTGGTTTTTGTTGTTGTAGTGTTCGTTGTTGTAGTGTTCGTTGTTATGGTGTTGTTGTTATAGTGTTTGTTGTTGTTGTTGTGTTCGTTGTTGTGATGTTCATTGTTGTAATGTTCGTTGTTGTAGTGTTTGTTGTTGTAGTGTTCGTTGTTGTAGTGTATGTTGTTGTAGTGTTCGTTGTTGTAGTGTTCCTTGTTGTAATGTCCGTTGTTGTGGAGTTTATTCTTATAACCTTCGTTGTTGTAGTGTTCGTTGTTCTAATGTTCGTTGTTGTGGTGTTCGTTGTTGTAGCGTTCGTTGTTGTAGTGTTTGTTGTTGTAGTGATCGTTATTGTGTTGTTCGTTGTTGTAATGTTAGTTGTTGTAGTGTTCATTGTTGTAAATTTCGTTGTTGTGGTGTTCGTTGCTGTAGTGTTTGTTGTTGTGGTGTTCGTTGTTGTGGTGTTCGTTGTTGTAGTGTTCGTTGTTGAAGTGTTCGTTGTTGTTTTCTTCGTTGTTGTTGTGTTCATTGTTGTAATGTTCGTGGTTGTAGTGTTAATTAGTGTAGTGTTCGTTGTTGTGGTGTTCGTTGTTGTTATGGTCGTTTTTTTGATGTTCGTTGTTGTAATGTTCGTTGTTGTGGTGTTCGTGGTTGTAAAGTTCGTTGTTGTGGAGTTCGTTGTTGTGGTGTTCTTTGATTGTAGTATTCGTTGTTGTGGTGTTCGTTGTTGTAGTGTTCATTGTTGTACTGTTCGTTGATGAGATGTTCGTTGTTGAGACGTTCGTTGTTGAGATGTTCGTTGTTGAGATGTACGTTGTTGTGGTGTTGGTTTGTTGTGAGTTCGTTGTTGTGGTGTTCGTTGTTGTAATGGTCGTTTTTATGATGTTCGTTGTTGTAATGTTCGTTGTTGTGGTGTTCGTGGTTGTAAAGTTCGTTGTTGTGGAATTCGTTGTTGTGGTGTTCTTTGTTGTAGTGTTCGTTGTTGTGATGTTCGTTGTTGTAGTGTTCATTGTTGTACTGTTCGTTGATGAGATGTTCGTTGTTGAGACGTTCGTTGTTGAGATGTTCGTTGTTGAGATGTTCGTTGTTGTGGTGTTTCGTTGTTGTGAGTTCGTTGTTGTGGTGTTCGTTGTTGTCGTGTTCGTTTTTGAGATGTTCGTTGTTGAGATGTTCGTTGTTGAGATGTTCGTTGTTGTAAAGTTCGTTGTTGTGGTAGTTTGTTGTTGAGATGTTCGTTGTTGAGATGTTCGTTGTTGAGATGTTCGTTGTTGAGATGTTCGTTGTTGTGGTGTTCATTGGTTGATGTTCGTTGTTGTGGTGTTCGTGGTTGTGATGTTCGTTGTTGTGGTGTTCGTTGTTGTAGTGTTCGTTGTTGAGATGTTCGTTGTTGAGATGTTCGTTGTTGAGATGTTCGTTGTTGTGGTGTTCGGTGATGTGGTGTTCGTTGTTGTAGTGTTTGTTGTTGTAGTGTTCGTTAGTGTAGTGTTCGTTGTTGTAGTGTTCGTTTTTGTAGTGTTCGTTGTTGTAGTGTTCGTTGTTGTAGTGTTCGTTGTTGAGATGTTCGTTGTTGTGGTGTTCGTTGTTGCAGTGTTCGTTGTTGAGATGTTCGTCGTTGTGGTGTTCGTTGTTGTAGTGTTCGTTGTTGTAGTGTACGTTGTTGTAGTGTTCGTTGTTTTAGTGCTCATTTTTGTGGTGTTAGTTGTTGAAGTGTTCGTTGTTGTAGTGTTCGTCGTTGTGGTGTTCGTTGTTGTAGTGTTCGTTGTTGAGATGGTCGTTGTTGAGATGTTCGTTGTTGAGATGTTCGTTGTTGTGGTGTTCGGTGATGTGGTGTTCGTTGTTGTAGTGTTTGTTGTTGTAGTGTTCGTTATTGTAGTGTTCGTTGTTGTAGTGTTCGTTTTTGTAGTGTTCGTTGTTGTAGTGTTCGTTGTTGTTAGTGTTCGTTGTTGAGATGTTCGTTGTTGTGGTGTTCGTTGTTGCAGTGTTCGTTGTTGAGATGTTCGTTGTTGTAGTGTTCGTTGTTGAGATGTTCGTTGTTGAGATGTTCGTTGTTGAGATGTTCGTTGTTGTGGTGTTCGGTGATGTGGTGTTCGTTGTTGTAGTGTTTGTTGTTGTAAGTGTTCATTATTGTAGTGTTCGTTGTTGTAGTGTTCGTTTTTGTAGTGTTCGTTTTTGTAGTGTTCGTTGTTGTAGTGTTCGTTGTTGAGATGTTCGTTGTTGTGGTGTTCGTTGTTGCAGTGTTCGTTGTTGAGATGTTCGTTGTTGTGGTGTTCGTTGTTGAAGTGTTCATTGTTTTGGTGTTTGTTGTTGTAGTGTTCGTTGTTGTAGTGTTCGTTGTTTGGTGTTTGTTGTTATAGTGTTCGTTGTTGTTGTTGTGTTCGTTGTTGTGATGTTCATTGTTTTAATGTTCGTTTTGTAGTGTTTGTTGTTGTAGTGTTCGTTGTTGTAGTGTATGTTGTTGTAGTGTTCGTTGTTGTAGTGTTCCTTGTTGTAATGTCCGTTGTTGTGGAGTTTATTCTTATAACCTTCGTTGGTTGTAGTGTTCATTGTTCTAATGATCGTTGTTGTGGTGTTCGTTGTTGTAGTGTTCGTTGTTGTAGTGTTTGTTGTTGTACTGATCGTTATTGTGGTGTTTGTTGTTGTAATGTTAGTTGTTGTAGTGTTCATTGTTGTAAATTTCGTTGTTGTGGTGTTCGTTGCTGTAGTGTTTGTTGTTGTGGGTGTTCGTTGTTGTGGTGTTCGTTGTTGAGATGTTCGTTGTTGTAGTGCTCGTTGTTGTAGTGTTCGTTGTTGTAGTGTTCGTTGTTGTGGTGTTCGTTGTTGTTGTTTTGTTCGAGGTTGTGGTGTTCGTTGTTGTGATGTTCGTTGCTGTAAGTGTTCGTTGTTGCAGTATTCGTTTTTGTGGTGTTCGTTGTTGTGGTGTTCATTGTTGTGGTGTTCGTTTTGTAGTGTTCGTTGTTGTGGTGTTCGTTGTTGATGTGTTCATTGTTGTGATGTTCGTTCTTGAGATGTTCGTTATTGTGGTGTTCGTTGTTGTGGTGTTCGTTGTTGTAGTATTCGTTGTTGAAGTGTTCGTTGTTGCAGTGTTCGTTTTTTTATTGTTCGTTTTGTGGTGTTCGTTGTTGAAGTGTTCGTTGTTGTAGTGTTCGTCGTTGTAGTGTTCGTTGTTGTAGTGTTCGTTGTTGTTGTGTTCGGTGTTGTAGTGTTCGTTGTTGAGATGTTCATTGTTGTGGTGTTCGTTGTTGTGGTGTTCGTTGTTGTGGTGTTCGTTGTTGTTGTGTTCGTTGTTGTAGTGTTCGTTGTTGTAGTGTTTGTTGTTGAAATATTCGTTGTTGTGGTGTTCGTTGTTGTGGTGTTCGTTGTTGAAGTGTTCGTTGTTTTGGTTTTGTTGTTGTAGTGTTCGTTGTTGTAGTGTTCGTTGTTATGGTGTTCGTTGTTATGGTGTTTCGTTGTTATGGTGTTCGTTGTTGTTTTTGTGTTCGGTTGTTGTGATGTTCATTGTTGTAATGTTCGTTGTTGTAGTGTTTGTTGTTTGTAGTGTTCGTTGTTGTAGTGTAATGTTGTTGTAGTGTTCGTTGTTTGTAGTGTTTCATTGTTGTAATGTCCGTTTGTTGTGGAGTTTATTCTTATAACCTTCGTGTTTCTAATGTTCTTTGTTGTGGGTGTTCGTTGTTGTAGCGTTCGTTGTTGTAGTGTTGTAGTTTTGTAGTGATCGTTATTGTGTTGTTCGTTGTTGTAATGTTAGTTCTTGTAGTGTTCATTGTTGTAAATTTCGTTGTTGTGGTGTTCGTTGCTGTAGTGGTTCGTTGTTGAAGTGTTCGTTGTTGTTTCTTCGTTGTTGTTGTGTTCATTGTTGTAATGTTCGTGGTTGTAGTGTTAATTAGTGTAGTGTTCGTTGTTGTGGTGTTCATTGTTGTAATGGTCGTTTTATGATGTTCGTTGTTGTAATGTTCGTTGTTTGTGGTGTTTCGTGGTTGTAAAAGTTCGTTGTTGTGGAGTTCGTTGTTGTGGGTGTTCTTTGTTGTAGTGTTCGTTGTTGTGGGTGTCGTTGTTGTAGTGTTCATTGTTGTACTGTGCGTTGATGAGATGTTCGTTGGTTGAGACGTTCGTTGTTGAGATGTTCGTTGTTGAGATGTTTCGTTGTGGTGGTGTTGGTTGTTGTGAGTTCGTTGTTGTGGTGTTCGTTGTTGTCGTGTTCGTTTTTGAGATATTCGTTGTTGTAAAGTTCGTTGTTGTGGTGTTTGTTGTTGAGATGTTTCGTTGTTGAGTTGTTCGTTGTTGAGATGTTCGTTGTTGAGATGTTCGTTGTTGAGTTGTTCGTTGTTGAGATGTTCGTTGTTGTGGTGTTTCAGTGATGTGGTGTTCGTTGTTGTAGTGTTCGTTGTTGAGTTTGTTCGTTGTTGAAATGTTCGTTGTTGTGATGGTCGTTCTTGTGGTGTTAGTTGTTATAGTGTTCGTTGTTAAGATGTTCGTTGTTATGGTGTTCGTTGACGTGGTGTTCGTTGTTGTAGTGTTCGTTGTTGTATTGTTCGTTGTTTGTAGTGTTCGTTGTTGTGGTGTTCGTTGTTGAGATGTTCTTTTTTGTAGTGTTCGTTGTTGTAGTGTTCATTGTTGTAGTGTTCGTTGTTTTAGTGTGCGTTGTTGTGGTGTGCGGTGTTGTGGTGTTCGTTTTGAGATGTTCGTTGTTGTAGTGTTCGTTGTTGTGGTGTTCGTTGTTGAGATGTTCGTTGTTGTAGTGTTCGTTTTGAGATGTTCGTTGTTGTAGTGTTCGTTGTTGTGGTGTTCGTTGTTGAGATGTTCGTTGTTGTAGTGTTCGTTGTTTTAGTGTTCGTTGTTGTAGTGTTCGTTGTTGTGGTGTTCGTTGTTGTTGTTTTTTCGAGGTTGTGGTGTTCGTTGTTGTGATGTTCGTTGCTGTAGTGTTCGTTGTTGCAGTATTCGTTTTTGTGGTGTTCGTTGTTGTGGTGTTCATTGTTGTGTTTATTCGTTTTGTAGTGTTCGTTGTTGTGGTGTTCGTTGTTGATGTGTTCGTTGTTGTGATGTTCGTTCTTGAGATGTTCGTTATTGTGGTGTTCGTTGTTGTGGTGTTCGTTGTTGTAGTATTCGTTGTTGAAGTGTTCGTTGTTGTAGTGTTCGTTTTTTTAGTGTTCGTTTTTGTGGTGTTCGTTGTTGAAGTGTTCGTTGTTGTAGTGTTCGTCGTTGTAGTGTTTCGTTGTTTTAGTGTTCGTTTTTGTGGTGTTCGTTGTTGTAGTGTTCGTTGTTGAGATGTTCATTGTTGTGGGGTTCGTTGTTGTGATGTTCGCTGTTGTGGTTGGTTCGTTGTTGTTGTGTTCGTTGTTGTAGTGTTCGTTGTTGTAGTGTTCGTTGTTGAAATATTCGTTGTTGTGGTGTTCGTTGATGTGGTGTTCGTTGTTGAAGTGTTCGTTGTTTTGGTTTTTGTTGTTGTAGTGTTCGTTGTTGTAGTGTTCGTTGTTATGGTGTTGTTGTTATAGTGTTTGTTGTTGTTGTTGTGTTCGTTGTTGTGATGTTCATTGTTGTAATGTTCGTTGTTGTAGTGTTTGTTGTTGTAGTGTTTGTTGTTGTAGTGTATGTTGTTGTAGTGTTCGTTGTTGTAGTGTTCCTTGTTGTAATGTCCGTTGTTGTGGAGTTTATTCTTATAACCTTCGTTGTTGTAGTGTTCGTTGTTCTAATGTTCGTTGTTGTGGTGTTCGTTGTTTGTAGCGTTCGTTGTTGTAGTGTTTGTTGTTGTAGTGATCGTTATTGTGTTGTTCGTTGTTGTAATGTTAGTTGTTGTAGTGTTCATTGTTGTAAATTTCGTTGTTGTGGTGTTCGTTGCTGTAGTGTTTGTTGTTGTGGTGTTCGTTGTTGTGGTGTTCGTTGTTGTAGTGTTCGTTGTTGAAGTGTTCGTTGTTGTTTTCTTCGTTGTTGTTGTGTTCATTGTTGTAATGTTCGTGGTTGTAGTGTTAATTAGTGTAGTGTTCGTTGTTGTGGTGTTCGTTGTTGTTATGGTCGTTTCTTTGATGTTCGTTGTTGTAATGTTCGTTGTTGTGGTGTTCGTGGTTGTAAAGTTCGTTGTTGTGGAGTTCGTTGTTGTGGTGTTCTTTGTTGTAGTATTCGTTGTTGTGGTGTTCGTTGTTGTAGTGTTCATTGTTGTACTGTTCGTTGATGAGATGTTCGTTGTTGAGACGTTCGTTGTTGAGATGTTCGTTGTTGAGATGTACGTTGTTGTGGTGTTGGTTGTTGTGAGTTCGTTGTTGTGGTGTTCGTTGTTGTAATGGTCGTTTTTATGATGTTCGTTGTTGTAATGTTCGTTGTTGTGGTGTTCGTGGTTGTAAAGTTCGTTGTTGTGGAATTCGTTGTTGTGGTGTTCTTTGTTGTAGTGTTCGTTGTTGTGATGTTCGTTGTTGTAGTGTTCATTGTTGTACTGTTCGTTGATGAGATGTTCGTTGTTGAGACGTTCGTTGTTGAGATGTTCGTTGTTGAGATGTTCGTTGTTGTGGTGTTCGTTGTTGTGAGTTCGTTGTTGTGGTGTTCGTTGTTGTCGTGTTCGTTTTTGAGATGTTCGTTGTTGAGATGTTCGTTGTTGAGATGTTCGTTGTTGTAAAGTTCGTTGTTGTGGTATTTGTTGTTGAGATGTTCGTTGTTGAGATGTTCGTTGTTGAGATGTTCGTTGTTGAGATGTTCGTTGTTGTGGTGTTCATTGGGTTGATGTTCGTTGTTGTGGTGTTCGTGGTTGTGATGTTCGTTGTTGTGGTGTTCGTTGTTGTAGTGTTCGTTGTTGAGATGTTCGTTGTTGAGATGTTCGTTGTTGAGATGTTCGTTGTTGTGGTGTTCGGTGATGTGGTGTTCGTTGTTGTAGTGTTTGTTGTTGTAGTGTTCGTTAGTGTAGTGTTCGTTGTTGTAGTGTTCGTTTTGTAGTGTTCGTTGTTGTAGTGTTCGTTGTTGTAGTGTTCGTTGTTGAGATGTTCGTTGTTGTGGTGTTCGTTGTTGCAGTGTTCGTTGTTGAGATGTTCGTCGTTGTGGTGTTCGTTGTTGTAGTGTTCGTTGTTGTAGTGTACGTTGTTGTAGTGTTCGTTGTTTTAGTGCTCATTTTTGTGGTGTTAGTTGTTGAAGTGTTCGTTGTTGTAGTGTTCGTCGTTGTGGTGTTCGTTGTTGTAGTGTTCGTTGTTGAGATGGTCGTTGTTGAGATGTTCGTTGTTGAGACGTTCGTTGTTGAGATGTTCGTTGTTGAGATGTTCGTTGTTGTGGTGTTCGTTGTTGTGAGTTCGTTGTTGTGGTGTTCGTTGTTGTCGTGTTCGTTTTTGAGATGTTCGTTGTTGAGATGTTCGTTGTTGAGATGTTCGTTGTTGTAAAGTTCGTTGTTGTGGTGTTTGTTGTTGAGATGTTCGTTGTTGAGATGTTCGTTGTTGAGATGTTCGTTGTTGTGGTGTTCATTGGGTTGATGTTCGTTGTTGTGGTGTTCGTGGTTGTGATGTTCGTTGTTGTGGTGTTCGTTGTTGTAGTGTTCGTTGTTGAGATGTTCGTTGTTGAGATGTTCGTTGTTGAGATGTTCGTTGTTGTGGTGTTCGGTGATGTGGTGTTCGTTGTTGTAGTGTTTGTTGTTGTAGTGTTCGTTAGTGTAGTGTTCGTTGTTGTAGTGTTCGTTTTTGTAGTGTTCGTTGTTGTAGTGTTCGTTGTTGTGGTGTTCGTTGTTGAGATGTTCGTTGTTGTGGTGTTCGTTGTTGCAGTGTTCGTTGTTGAGATGTTCGTCGTTGTGGTGTTCGTTGTTGTAGTGTTCGTTGTTGTAGTGTACGTTGTTGTAGTGTTCGTTGTTTTAGTGCTCATTTTTGTGGTGTTAGTTGTTGAAGTGTTCGTTGTTGTAGTGTTCGTCGTTGTGGTGTTCGTTGTTGTAGTGTTCGTTGTTGAGATGGTCGTTGTTGAGATGTTCGTTGTTGAGATGTTCGTTGTTGTGGTGTTCGGTGATGTGGTGTTCGTTGTTGTAGTGTTTGTTGTTGTAGTGTTCGTTATTGTAGTGTTCGTTGTTGTAGTGTTCGTTTTTGTAGTGTTCGTTGTTGTAGTGTTCGTTGTTGTAGTGTTCGTTGTTGAGATGTTCGTTGTTGTGGTGTTCGTTGTTGCAGTGTTCGTTGTTGAGATGTTCGTTGTTGTAGTGTTCGTTGTTGAGATGTTCGTTGTTGAGATGTTCGTTGTTGAGATGTTCGTTGTTGTGGTGTTCGGTGATGTGGTGTTCGTTGTTGTAGTGTTTCTTGTTGAAGTGTTCATTATTGTAGTGTTCGTTGTTGTAGTGTTCGTTTTTGTAGTGTTCGTTTTTGTAGTGTTCGTTGTTGTAGTGTTCGTTGTTGAGATGTTCGTTGTTGTGGTGTTCGTTGTTGCAGTGTTCGTTGTTGAGATGTTCGTTGTTGTGGTGTTCGTTGTTGAAGTGTTCATTGTTTTGGTGTTTGTTGTTGTAGTGTTCGTTGTTGTAGTGTTCGTTGTTATGGTGTTTGTTGTTATAGTGTTCGTTGTTGTTGTTGTGTTCGTTGTTGTGATGTTCATTGTTTTAATGTTCGTTTTTGTAGTGTTTGTTGTTGTAGTGTTCGTTGTTGTAGTGTATGTTGTTGTAGTGTTCGTTGTTGTAGTGTTCCTTGTTGTAATGTCCGTTGTTGTGGAGTTTATTCTTATAACCTTCGTTGTTGTAGTGTTCATTGTTCTAATGATCGTTGTTGTGGTGTTCGTTGTTGTAGTGTTCGTTGTTGTAGTGTTTGTTGTTGTACTGATCGTTATTGTGGTGTTTGTTGTTGTAATGTTAGTTGTTGTAGTGTTCATTGTTGTAAATTTCGTTGTTGTGGTGTTCGTTGCTGTAGTGTTTGTTGTTGTGGTGTTCGTTGTTGTGGTGTTCGTTGTTGAGATGTTCGTTGTTGTAGTGCTCGTTGTTGTAGTGTTCGTTGTTGTAGTGTTCGTTGTTGTGGTGTTCGTTGTTGTTGTTTTGTTCGAGGTTGTGGTGTTCGTTGTTGTGATGTTCGTTGCTGTAGTGTTCGTTGTTGCAGTATTCGTTTTTGTGGTGTTCGTTGTTGTGGTGTTCATTGTTGTGGTGTTCGTTTTGTAGTGTTCGTTGTTGTGGTGTTCGTTGTTGATGTGTTCGTTGTTGTGATGTTCGTTCTTGAGATGTTCGTTATTGTGGTGTTCGTTGTTGTGGTGTTCGTTGTTGTAGTATTCGTTGTTGAAGTGTTCGTTGTTGCAGTGTTCGTTTTTTTATTGTTCGTTTTTGTGGTGTTCGTTGTTGAAGTGTTCGTTGTTGTAGTGTTCGTCGTTGTAGTGTTCGTTGTTGTAGTGTTCGTTGTTGTTGTGTTCGGTGTTGTAGTGTTCGTTGTTGAGATGTTCATTGTTGTGGTGTTCGTTGTTGTGGTGTTCGTTGTTGTGGTGTTCGTTGTTGTTGTGTTCGTTGTTGTAGTGTTCGTTGTTGTAGTGTTTGTTGTTGAAATATTCGTTGTTGTGGTGTTCGTTGTTGTGGTGTTCGTTGTTGAAGTGTTCGTTGTTTTGGTTTTTGTTGTTGTAGTGTTCGTTGTTGTAGTGTTCGTTGTTATGGTGTTCGTTGTTATGGTATTCGTTGTTATGGTGTTCGTTGTTGTTTTTGTGTTCGTTGTTGTGATGTTCATTGTTGTAATGTTCGTTGTTGTAGTGTTTGTTGTTGTAGTGTTCGTTGTTGTAGTGTATGTTGTTGTAGTGTTCGTTGTTGTAGTGTTCATTGTTGTAATGTCCGTTGTTGTGGAGTTTATTCTTATAACCTTCGTGTTTCTAATGTTCTTTGTTGTGGTGTTCGTTGTTGTAGCGTTCGTTGTTGTAGTGTTTGTTGTTGTAGTGATCGTTATTGTGTTGTTCGTTGTTGTAATGTTAGTTCTTGTAGTGTTCATTGTTGTAAATTTCGTTGTTGTGGTGTTCGTTGCTGTAGTGTTTGTTGTTGTGGTGTTCGTTGTTGTGGTGTTCGTTGTTGTAGTGTTCGTTGTTGAAGTGTTCGTTGTTGTTTTCTTCGTTGTTGTTGTGTTCATTGTTGTAATGTTCGTGGTTGTAGTGTTAATTAGTGTAGTGTTCGTTGTTGTGGTGTTCATTGTTGTAATGGTCGTTTTTATGATGTTCGTTGTTGTAATGTTCGTTGTTGTGGTGTTCGTGGTTGTAAAGTTCGTTGTTGTGGAGTTCGTTGTTGTGGTGTTCTTTGTTGTAGTGTTCGTTGTTGTGGTGTTCGTTGTTGTAGTGTTCATTGTTGTACTGTTCGTTGATGAGATGTTCGTTGTTGAGACGTTCGTTGTTGAGATGTTCGTTGTTGAGATGTTCGTTGTGGTGGTGTTGGTTGTTGTGAGTTCGTTGTTGTGGTGTTCGTTGTTGTCGTGTTCGTTTTTGAGATATTCGTTGTTGTAAAGTTCGTTGTTGTGGTGTTTGTTGTTGAGATGTTCGTTGTTGAGTTGTTCGTTGTTGAGATGTTCGTTGTTGAGTTGTTCGTTGTTGAGATGTTCGTTGTTGTGGTGTTCAGTGATGTGGTGTTCGTTGTTGTAGTGTTCGTTGTTGAGTTGTTCGTTGTTGAGATGTTCGTTGTTGTGATGGTCGTTCTTGTGGTGTTAGTTGTTATAGTGTTCGTTGTTAAGATGTTCGTTGTTATGGTGTTCGTTGACGTGGTGTTCGTTGTTGTAGTGTTCGTTGTTGTATTGTTCGTTGTTGTAGTGTTCGTTGTTGTGGTGTTCGTTGTTGAGATGTTCTTTTTTGTAGTGTTCGTTGTTGTAGTGTTCATTGTTGTAGTGTTCGTTGTTTTAGTGTGCGTTGTTGTGGTGTGCGGTGTTGTGGTGTTCGTTTTGAGATGTTCGTTGTTGTAGTGTTCGTTGTTGTGGTGTTCGTTGTTGAGATGTTCGTTGTTGTAGTGTTCGTTTTGAGATGTTCGTTGTTGTAGTGTTCGTTGTTGTGGTGTTCGTTGTTGAGATGTTCGTTGTTGTAGTGTTCGTTGTTTTAGTGTTCGTTGTTGTAGTGTTCGTTGTTGTGGTGTTCGTTGTTGTTGTTTTGTTCGAGGTTGTGGTGTTCGTTGTTGTGATGTTCGTTGCTGTAGTGTTCGTTGTTGCAGTATTCGTTTTTGTGGTGTTCGTTGTTGTGGTGTTCATTGTTGTGGTGTTCGTTTTGTAGTGTTCGTTGTTGTGGTGTTCGTTGTTGATGTGTTCGTTGTTGTGATGTTCGTTCTTGAGATGTTCGTTATTGTGGTGTTCGTTGTTGTGGTGTTCGTTGTTGTAGTATTCGTTGTTGAAGTGTTCGTTGTTGTAGTGTTCGTTTTTTTAGTGTTCGTTTTTGTGGTGTTCGTTGTTGAAGTGTTCGTTGTTGTAGTGTTCGTCGTTGTAGTGTTCGTTGTTTTAGTGTTCGTTTTTGTGGTGTTCGTTGTTGTAGTGTTCGTTGTTGAGATGTTCATTGTTGTGGTGTTCGTTGTTGTGATGTTCGCTGTTGTGGTGTTCGTTGTTGTTGTGTTCGTTGTTGTAGTGTTCGTTGTTGTAGTGTTCGTTGTTGAAATATTCGTTGTTGTGTTCGTTGATGTGGTGTTCGTTGTTGAAGTGTTCGTTGTTTTGGTTTTTGTTGTTGTAGTGTTCGTTGTTGTAGTGTTCGTTGTTATGGTGTTGTTGTTATAGTGTTTGTTGTTGTTGTTGTGTTCGTTGTTGTGATGTTCATTGTTGTAATGTTCGTTGTTGTAGTGTTTGTTGTTGTAGTGTTCGTTGTTGTAGTGTATGTTGTTGTAGTGTTCGTTGTTGTAGTGTTCCTTGTTGTAATGTCCGTTGTTGTGGAGTTTATTCTTATAACCTTCGTTGTTGTAGTGTTCATTGTTCTAATGATCGTTGTTGTGGTGTTCGTTGTTGTAGTGTTCGTTGTTGTAGTGTTTGTTGTTGTACTGATCGTTATTGTGGTGTTTGTTGTTGTAATGTTAGTTGTTGTAGTGTTCATTGTTGTAAATTTCGTTGTTGTGGTGTTCGTTGCTGTAGTGTTTGTTGTTGTGGTGTTCGTTGTTGTGGTGTTCGTTGTTGAGATGTTCGTTGTTGTAGTGCTCGTTGTTGTAGTGTTCGTTGTTGTAGTGTTCGTTGTTGTGGTGTTCGTTGTTGTTGTTTTGTTCGAGGTTGTGGTGTTCGTTGTTGTGATGTTCGTTGCTGTAGTGTTCGTTGTTGCAGTATTCGTTTTTGTGGTGTTCGTTGTTGTGGTGTTCATTGTTGTGGTGTTCGTTTTGTAGTGTTCGTTGTTGTGGTGTTCGTTGTTGATGTGTTCGTTGTTGTGATGTTCGTTCTTGAGATGTTCGTTATTGTGGTGTTCGTTGTTGTGGTGTTCGTTGTTGTAGTATTCGTTGTTGAAGTGTTCGTTGTTGTAGTGTTCGTTTTTTTAGTGTTCGTTTTTGTGGTGTTCGTTGTTGAAGTGTTCGTTGTTGTAGTGTTCGTCGTTGTAGTGTTCGTTGTTTTAGTGTTCGTTTTTGTGGTGTTCGTTGTTGTAGTGTTCGTTGTTGAGATGTTCATTGTTGTGGTGTTCGTTGTTGTGATGTTCGCTGTTGTGGTGTTCGTTGTTGTTGTGTTCGTTGTTGTAGTGTTCGTTGTTGTAGTGTTCGTTGTTGAAATATTCGTTGTTGTGTTCGTTGATGTGGTGTTCGTTGTTGAAGTGTTCGTTGTTTTGGTTTTTGTTGTTGTAGTGTTCGTTGTTGTAGTGTTCGTTGTTATGGTGTTGTTGTTATAGTGTTTGTTGTTGTTGTTGTGTTCGTTGTTGTGATGTTCATTGTTGTAATGTTCGTTGTTGTAGTGTTTGTTGTTGTAGTGTTCGTTGTTGTAGTGTATGTTGTTGTAGTGTTCGTTGTTGTAGTGTTCCTTGTTGTAATGTCCGTTGTTGTGGAGTTTATTCTTATAACCTTCGTTGTTGTAGTGTTCATTGTTCTAATGATCGTTGTTGTGGTGTTCGTTGTTGTAGTGTTCGTTGTTGTAGTGTTTGTTGTTGTACTGATCGTTATTGTGGTGTTTGTTGTTGTAATGTTAGTTGTTGTAGTGTTCATTGTTGTAAATTTCGTTGTTGTGGTGTTCGTTGCTGTAGTGTTTGTTGTTGTGGTGTTCGTTGTTGTGGTGTTCGTTGTTGAGATGTTCGTTGTTGTAGTGCTCGTTGTTGTAGTGTTCGTTGTTGTAGTGTTCGTTGTTGTGGTGTTCGTTGTTGTTGTTTTGTTCGAGGTTGTGGTGTTCGTTGTTGTGATGTTCGTTGCTGTAGTGTTCGTTGTTGCAGTATTCGTTTTTGTGGTGTTCGTTGTTGTGGTGTTCATTGTTGTGGTGTTCGTTTTGTAGTGTTCGTTGTTTTGGTGTTCGTTGTTGATGTGTTCGTTGTTGTGATGTTCGTTCTTGAGATGTTCGTTATTGTGGTGTTCGTTGTTGTGGTGTTCGTTGTTGTAGTATTCGTTGTTGAAGTGTTCGTTGTTGCAGTGTTCGTTTTTTATTGTTCGTTTTTGTGGTGTTCGTTGTTGAAGTGTTCGTTGTTGTAGTGTTCGTCGTTGTAGTGTTCGTTGTTGTAGTGTTCGTTGTTGTTGTGTTCGGTGTTGTAGTGTTCGTTGTTGAGATGTTCATTGTTGTGGTGTTCGTTGTTGTGGTGTTCGTTGTTGTGGTGTTCGTTGTTGTTGTGTTCGTTGTTGTAGTGTTCGTTGTTGTAGTGTTTGTTGTTGAAATATTCGTTGTTGTGGTGTTCGTTGTTGTGGTGTTCGTTGTTGAAGTGTTCGTTGTTTTGGTTTTTGTTGTTGTAGTGTTCGTTGTTGTAGTGTTCGTTGTTATGGTGTTCGTTGTTATGGTATTCGTTGTTATGGTGTTCGTTGTTGTTTTTGTGTTCGTTGTTGTGATGTTCATTGTTGTAATGTTCGTTGTTGTAGTGTTTGTTGTTGTAGTGTTCGTTGTTGTAGTGTATGTTGTTGTAGTGTTCGTTGTTGTAGTGTTCATTGTTGTAATGTCCGTTGTTGTGGAGTTTATTCTTATAACCTTCGTGTTTCTAATGTTCTTTGTTGTGGTGTTCGTTGTTGTAGCGTTCGTTGTTGTAGTGTTTGTTGTTGTAGTGATCGTTATTGTGTTGTTCGTTGTTGTAATGTTAGTTCTTGTAGTGTTCATTGTTGTAAATTTCGTTGTTGTGGTGTTCGTTGCTGTAGTGTTTGTTGTTGTGGTGTTCGTTGTTGTGGTGTTCGTTGTTGTAGTGTTCGTTGTTGAAGTGTTCGTTGTTGTTTTCTTCGTTGTTGTTGTGTTCATTGTTGTAATGTTCGTGGTTGTAGTGTTAATTAGTGTAGTGTTCGTTGTTGTGGTGTTCATTGTTGTAATGGTCGTTTTTATGATGTTCGTTGTTGTAATGTTCGTTGTTGTGGTGTTCGTGGTTGTAAAGTTCGTTGTTGTGGAGTTCGTTGTTGTGGTGTTCTTTGTTGTAGTGTTCGTTGTTGTGGTGTTCGTTGTTGTAGTGTTCATTGTTGTACTGTTCGTTGATGAGATGTTCGTTGTTGAGACGTTCGTTGTTGAGATGTTCGTTGTTGAGATGTTCGTTGTGGTGGTGTTGGTTGTTGTGAGTTCGTTGTTGTGGTGTTCGTTGTTGTCGTGTTCGTTTTTGAGATATTCGTTGTTGTAAAGTTAGTTGTTGTGGTGTTTGTTGTTGAGATGTTCGTTGTTGAGTTGTTCGTTGTTGAGATGTTCGTTGTTGAGATGTTCGTTGTTGAGTTGTTCGTTGTTGAGATGTTCGTTGTTGTGGTGTTCAGTGATGTGGTGTTCGTTGTTGTAGTGTTCGTTGTTGAGTTGTTCGTTGTTGAGATGTTCGTTGTTGTGATGGTCGTTCTTGTGGTGTTAGTTGTTATAGTGTTCGTTGTTAAGATGTTCGTTGTTATGGTGTTCGTTGACGTGGTGTTCGTTGTTGTAGTGTTCGTTGTTGTATTGTTCGTTGTTGTAGTGTTCGTTGTTGTGGTGTTCGTTGTTGAGATGTTCTTTTTTGTAGTGTTCGTTGTTGTAGTGTTCATTGTTGTAGTGTTCGTTGTTTTAGTGTGCGTTGTTGTGGTGTGCGGTGTTGTGGTGTTCGTTTTGAGATGTTCGTTGTTGTAGTGTTCGTTGTTGTGGTGTTCGTTGTTGAGATGTTCGTTGTTGTAGTGTTCGTTTTGAGATGTTCGTTGTTGTAGTGTTCGTTGTTGTGGTGTTCGTTGTTGAGATGTTCGTTGTTGTAGTGTTCGTTGTTTTAGTGTTCGTTGTTGTAGTGTTCGTTGTTGTGGTGTTCGTTGTTGTTGTTTTGTTCGAGGTTGTGGTGTTCGTTGTTGTGATGTTCGTTGCTGTAGTGTTCGTTGTTGCAGTATTCGTTTTTGTGGTGTTCGTTGTTGTGGTGTTCATTGTTGTGGTGTTCGTTTTGTAGTGTTCGTTGTTGTGGTGTTCGTTGTTGATGTGTTCGTTGTTGTGATGTTCGTTCTTGAGATGTTCGTTATTGTGGTGTTCGTTGTTGTGGTGTTCGTTGTTGTAGTATTCGTTGTTGAAGTGTTCGTTGTTGTAGTGTTCGTTTTTTTAGTGTTCGTTTTTGTGGTGTTCGTTGTTGAAGTGTTCGTTGTTGTAGTGTTCGTCGTTGTAGTGTTCGTTGTTTTAGTGTTCGTTTTTGTGGTGTTCGTTGTTGTAGTGTTCGTTGTTGAGATGTTCATTGTTGTGGTGTTCGTTGTTGTGATGTTCGCTGTTGTGGTGTTCGTTGTTGTTGTGTTCGTTGTTGTAGTGTTCGTTGTTGTAGTGTTCGTTGTTGAAATATTCGTTGTTGTGGTGTTCGTTGATGTGGTGTTCGTTGTTGAAGTGTTCGTTGTTTTGGTTTTTGTTGTTGTAGTGTTCGTTGTTGTAGTGTTCGTTGTTATGGTGTTGTTGTTATAGTGTTTGTTGTTGTTGTTGTGTTCGTTGTTGTGATGTTCATTGTTGTAATGTTCGTTGTTGTAGTGTTTGTTGTTGTAGTGTTCGTTGTTGTAGTGTATGTTGTTGTAGTGTTCGTTGTTGTAGTGTTCCTTGTTGTAATGTCCGTTGTTGTGGAGTTTATTCTTATAACCTTCGTTGTTGTAGTGTTCGTTGTTCTAATGTTCGTTGTTGTGGTGTTCGTTGTTGTAGCGTTCGTTGTTGTAGTGTTTGTTGTTGTAGTGATCGTTATTGTGTTGTTCGTTGTTGTAATGTTAGTTGTTGTAGTGTTCATTGTTGTAAATTTCGTTGTTGTGGTGTTCGTTGCTGTAGTGTTTGTTGTTGTGGTGTTCGTTGTTGTGGTGTTCGTTGTTGTAGTGTTCGTTGTTGAAGTGTTCGTTGTTGTTTTCTTCGTTGTTGTTGTGTTCATTGTTGTAATGTTCGTGGTTGTAGTGTTAATTAGTGTAGTGTTCGTTGTTGTGGTGTTCGTTGTTGTTATGGTCGTTTTTTTGATGTTCGTTGTTGTAATGTTCGTTGTTGTGGTGTTCGTGGTTGTAAAGTTCGTTGTTGTGGAGTTCGTTGTTGTGGTGTTCTTTGTTGTAGTATTCGTTGTTGTGGTGTTCGTTGTTGTAGTGTTCATTGTTGTACTGTTCGTTGATGAGATGTTCGTTGTTGAGACGTTCGTTGTTGAGATGTTCGTTGTTGAGATGTACGTTGTTGTGGTGTTGGTTGTTGTGAGTTCGTTGTTGTGGTGTTCGTTGTTGTAATGGTCGTTTTTATGATGTTCGTTGTTGTAATGTTCGTTGTTGTGGTGTTCGTGGTTGTAAAGTTCGTTGTTGTGGAATTCGTTGTTGTGGTGTTCTTTGTTGTAGTGTTCGTTGTTGTGATGTTCGTTGTTGTAGTGTTCATTGTTGTACTGTTCGTTGATGAGATGTTCGTTGTTGAGACGTTCGTTGTTGAGATGTTCGTTGTTGAGATGTTCGTTGTTGTGGTGTTCGTTGTTGTGAGTTCGTTGTTGTGGTGTTCGTTGTTGTCGTGTTCGTTTTTGAGATGTTCGTTGTTGAGATGTTCGTTGTTGAGATGTTCGTTGTTGTAAAGTTCGTTGTTGTGGTATTTGTTGTTGAGATGTTCGTTGTTGAGATGTTCGTTGTTGAGATGTTCGTTGTTGAGATGTTCGTTGTTGTGGTGTTCATTGGGTTGATGTTCGTTGTTGTGGTGTTCGTGGTTGTGATGTTCGTTGTTGTGGTGTTCGTTGTTGTAGTGTTCGTTGTTGAGATGTTCGTTGTTGAGATGTTCGTTGTTGAGATGTTCGTTGTTGTGGTGTTCGGTGATGTGGTGTTCGTTGTTGTAGTGTTTGTTGTTGTAGTGTTCGTTAGTGTAGTGTTCGTTGTTGTAGTGTTCGTTTTTGTAGTGTTCGTTGTTGTAGTGTTCGTTGTTGTAGTGTTCGTTGTTGAGATGTTCGTTGTTGTGGTGTTCGTTGTTGCAGTGTTCGTTGTTGAGATGTTCGTCGTTGTGGTGTTCGTTGTTGTAGTGTTCGTTGTTGTAGTGTACGTTGTTGTAGTGTTCGTTGTTTTAGTGCTCATTTTTGTGGTGTTAGTTGTTGAAGTGTTCGTTGTTGTAGTGTTCGTCGTTGTGGTGTTCGTTGTTGTAGTGTTCGTTGTTGAGATGGTCGTTGTTGAGATGTTCGTTGTTGAGATGTTCGTTGTTGTGGTGTTCGGTGATGTGGTGTTCGTTGTTGTAGTGTTTGTTGTTGTAGTGTTCGTTATTGTAGTGTTCGTTGTTGTAGTGTTCGTTTTTGTAGTGTTCGTTGTTGTAGTATTCGTTGTTGTTGTGTTCGTTGTTGAGATGTTCGTTGTTGTGGTGTTCGTTGTTGCAGTGTTCGTTGTTGAGATGTTCGTTGTTGTAGTGTTCGTTGTTGAGATGTTCGTTGTTGAGATGTTCGTTGTTGAGATGTTCGTTGTTGTGGTGTTCGGTGATGTTGTGTTCGTTGTTGTAGTGTTTGTTGTTGTAGTGTTCATTATTGTAGTGTTCGTTTTTGTAGTGTTCGTTTTTGTAGTGTTCGTTGTTGTAGTGTTCGTTGTTGTAGTGTTCGTTGTTGAGATGTTCGTTGTTGTGGTGTTCGTTGTTGCAGTGTTCGTTGTTGAGATGTTCGTTGTTGTGGTGTTCGTTGTTGAAGTGTTCGTTGTTTTGGTGTTTGTTGTTGTAGTGTTCGTTGTTGTAGTGTTCGTTGTTATGGTGTTTGTTGTTATAGTGTTCGTTGTTGTTGTTGTGTTCGTTGTTGTGATGTTCATTGTTTTAATGTTCGTTGTTGTAGTGTTTGTTGTTCTAGTGTTCGTTGTTGTAGTGTATGTTGTTGTAGTGTTCGTTGTTGTAGTGTTCCTTGTTGTAATGTCCGTTGTTGTGGAGTTTATTCTTATAACCATCGTTGTTGTAGTGTTCATTGTTCTAATGATCGTTGTTGTGGTGTTCGTTGTTGTAGTGTTCGTTGTTGTAGTGTTTGTTGTTGTACTGATCGTTATTGTGGTGTTCGTTGTTGTAATGTTAGTTGTTGTAGTGTTCATTGTTGTAAATTTCGTTGTTGTGGTGTTCGTTGCTGTAGTGTTTGCTGTTGTGGTGTTCGTTGTTTTGGTGTTCGTTGTTGTAGTGTTCGTTGTTGAAGTGTTCGTTGTTGTTTTCTTCGTTCCTATAGTGTTCATTGTTGTAATATTCGTTGTTGTAGTGTTAATTAGTGTAGTGTTCGTTGTTGTGGTGTTCGTTGTTGTAATGGTCGTTTTTATGATGTTCGTTGTTGTAATGTTCGTTGTTGTGGTGTTCGTGATTGTAAAGTTCGTTGTTGTGGAGTTCGTTGTTGTGGTGCTCGTTGTTGTAGTGTTCATTGTTGTACTGTTCGTTGATGAGATGTTCGTTGTTGAGACGTTCGTTATTGTTGTGTTTGTTGTTGTGGTGTTCGTTGTTGTAGTGTTCGTTGTTGTAGTGTTCGTTGTTTTAGTGCTCATTTTTGTGGTGTTCGTTGTTGTGGTGTTCGTTATTGTAGTGTTCGTTGTTGTAGTGCTCGTTTTTGTAGTGTTCGTTGTTGTAGTGTTCGTTGTTGTAGTGTTCGTTGTTGAGATGTTCGTTGTTGTGGTGTTCGTTGTTGCAGTGTTCGTTGTTGAGATGTTCGTTGTTGTGGTGTTTATTGTTGTAGTGTTCGTTGTTGTAGTGTTCGTTGTTGTGGTGTTCGTTGTTGAGATGTTCGTTGTTGAGATGTTCGTTGTTGTGGTGTTCGTTGTTGTAGTGTTCTTTGTTATGGTGTTTGTTGTTATGGTGTTCGTTGTTGTTGTTTTGTTCGAGGTTGTGGTGTTCGTTGTTGTGATGTTCGTTGCTGTAGTGTTCGTTGTTGCAGTATTCGTTTTTGTGGTAGTCGTTGTTGTGGTGTTCATTGTTGTGGTGTTCGTTTTGTAGTGTTCGTTGTTGTGGTGTTCGTTGTTGATGTGTTCGTTGTTGTGATGTTCGTTCTTGAGAAGTTCGTTATTGTGGTGTTCGTTGTTGTGGTGTTCGTTGCTGTAGTATTCGTTGTTGAAGTGTTCGTTGTTGTAGTGTTCGTTGTTTTAGTGTTCGTTTTTGTGGTGTTCGTTGTTGAAGTGTTCGTTGTTGTAGTGTTCGTCGTTGTAGTGTTCGTCGTTGTAGTGTTCGTTGTTGAAGTGTTCGTTGTTGTAGTTTCCGTTGTTGTGTTCGTTGTTGTAGTGTTCGTTGTTGAGATGTTCATTGTTGTGGTGTTCGTTGTTGTGGTGTTCGTTGTTGTGGTGTTCGTTGTTGTTGTGTTCGTTGTTGTAATGTTCGTTGTTGTAGTGTTCGTTGTTGAAATGTTCGTTGTTTTGGTATTCGTTGTTGTGGTGTTCGTTGTTGTAGTGTTCGTTGTTATGGTGTTCGTTGTTATGGTGTTCGTTGTTGTTGTTGTGTTCGTTGTTGTTGTGTTCATTGTTGTAATGTTCGTTGTTGTAGTGTTTGTTGATGTAGTGTTCGTTGTTGTAGTGTATGTTGTTGTAGTGTTCGTTGTTGTAGTGTTCCTTGTTGTAATGTCCGTTGTTGTGGAGTTTATTCTTATAACCTTCGTTGTTGTAGTGTTCGTTGTTCTAATGTTCGTTGTTGTGGTGTTCGTTGTTGTAGCGTTCGTTGTTGTAGTGTTTGTTGTTGTAGTGATCGTTATTGTGTTGTTCGTTGTTGTAATGTAGTTGTTGTAGTGTTCATTGTTGTAAATTTCGTTGTTGTGGTGTTCGTTGCTGTAGTGTTTGTTGTTGTGGTGTTCGTTGTTGTGGTGTTCGTTGTTGTAGTGTTCGTTGTTGAAGTGTTCGTTGTTGTTTTCTTCGTTGTTGTTGTGTTCATTGTTGTAATGTTCTTTGTTGTAGTGTTAATTAGTTTAGTGTTCGTCGTTGTGGTGTTAGTTGTTGTAATGGTCGTTTTTATGATGTTCGTTGTTGAGATGTTCGTTGTTGTGGTGTTCGTTGTTGTAGTGTTCGTTGTTGTAGTGTACGTTGTTGTAGTGTTCTTTGTTTTAGTGCTCATTTTTGTGGTGTTCGTTGTTGAAGTGTTCGTTGTTGTAGTGTTCGTCGTTGTGGTGTTCGTTGTTGAAATGTTCGTTGTTTTGGTGTTTGTTGTTGTAGTGTTCGTTGTTGCAGTGTTCGTTGTTATGGTGTTCGTTGTTATAGTGTTCGTTGTTGTTGTTGTGTTCGTTGTTGAGGTGTTCATTGTTTTAATGTTCGTTGTTGTAGTGTTTGTTGTTGTAGTGTTCGTTGTTGTAGTGTATGTTGTTGTAGTGTTCGTTGTTGTAGTGTTCGTTTTTGTAGTGTTCGTTGTTGTAGTGTTCGTTGTTGAGATGTTCGTTGTTGTGGTGTTCGTTGTTGCAGTGTTCGTTGTTGAGATGTTCGTTGTTGTGGTGTTCGTTGTTGAAGTGTTCATTGTTTTGGTGTTTGTTGTTGTAGTGTTCGTTGTTGTAGTGTTCGTTGTTATGGTGTTTGTTGTTATAGTGTTCGTTGTTGTTGTTGTGTTCGTTGTTGTGATGTTCATTGTTTTAATGTTCGTTTTTGTAGTGTTTGTTGTTGTAGTGTTCGTTGTTGTAGTGTATGTTGTTGTAGTGTTCGTTGTTGTAGTGTTCCTTGTTGTAATGTCCGTTGTTGTGGAGTTTATTCTTATAACCTTCGTTGTTGTAGTGTTCATTGTTCTAATGATCGTTGTTGTGGTGTTCGTTGTTGTAGTGTTCGTTGTTGTAGTGTTTGTTGTTGTACTGATCGTTATTGTGGTGTTTGTTGTTGTAATGTTAGTTGTTGTAGTGTTCATTGTTGTAAATTTCGTTGTTGTGGTGTTCGTTGCTGTAGTGTTTGTTGTTGTGGTGTTCGTTGTTGTGGTGTTCGTTGTTGAGATGTTCGTTGTTGTAGTGCTCGTTGTTGTAGTGTTCGTTGTTGTAGTGTTCGTTGTTGTGGTGTTCGTTGTTGTTGTTTTGTTCGAGGTTGTGGTGTTCGTTGTTGTGATGTTCGTTGCTGTAGTGTTCGTTGTTGCAGTATTCGTTTTTGTGGTGTTCGTTGTTGTGGTGTTCATTGTTGTGGTGTTCGTTTTGTAGTGTTCGTTGTTGTGGTGTTCGTTGTTGATGTGTTCGTTGTTGTGATGTTCGTTCTTGAGATGTTCGTTATTGTGGTGTTCGTTGTTGTGGTGTTCGTTGTTGTAGTATTCGTTGTTGAAGTGTTCGTTGTTGCAGTGTTCGTTTTTTTATTGTTCGTTTTTGTGGTGTTCGTTGTTGAAGTGTTCGTTGTTGTAGTGTTCGTCGTTGTAGTGTTCGTTGTTGTAGTGTTCGTTGTTGTTGTGTTCGGTGTTGTAGTGTTCGTTGTTGAGATGTTCATTGTTGTGGTGTTCGTTGTTGTGGTGTTCGTTGTTGTGGTGTTCGTTGTTGTTGTGTTCGTTGTTGTAGTGTTCGTTGTTGTAGTGTTTGTTGTTGAAATATTCGTTGTTGTGGTGTTCGTTGTTGTGGTGTTCGTTGTTGAAGTGTTCGTTGTTTTGGTTTTTGTTGTTGTAGTGTTCGTTGTTGTAGTGTTCGTTGTTATGGTGTTCGTTGTTATGGTATTCGTTGTTATGGTGTTCGTTGTTGTTTTTGTGTTCGTTGTTGTGATGTTCATTGTTGTAATGTTCGTTGTTGTAGTGTTTGTTGTTGTAGTGTTCGTTGTTGTAGTGTATGTTGTTGTAGTGTTCGTTGTTGTAGTGTTCATTGTTGTAATGTCCGTTGTTGTGGAGTTTATTCTTATAACCTTCGTGTTTCTAATGTTCTTTGTTGTGGTGTTCGTTGTTGTAGCGTTCGTTGTTGTAGTGTTTGTTGTTGTAGTGATCGTTATTGTGTTGTTCGTTGTTGTAATGTTAGTTCTTGTAGTGTTCATTGTTGTAAATTTCGTTGTTGTGGTGTTCGTTGCTGTAGTGTTTGTTGTTGTGGTGTTCGTTGTTGTGGTGTTCGTTGTTGTAGTGTTCGTTGTTGAAGTGTTCGTTGTTGTTTTCTTCGTTGTTGTTGTGTTCATTGTTGTAATGTTCGTGGTTGTAGTGTTAATTAGTGTAGTGTTCGTTGTTGTGGTGTTCATTGTTGTAATGGTCGTTTTTATGATGTTCGTTGTTGTAATGTTCGTTGTTGTGGTGTTCGTGGTTGTAAAGTTCGTTGTTGTGGAGTTCGTTGTTGTGGTGTTCTTTGTTGTAGTGTTCGTTGTTGTGGTGTTCGTTGTTGTAGTGTTCATTGTTGTACTGTTCGTTGATGAGATGTTCGTTGTTGAGACGTTCGTTGTTGAGATGTTCGTTGTTGAGATGTTCGTTGTGGTGGTGTTGGTTGTTGTGAGTTCGTTGTTGTGGTGTTCGTTGTTGTCGTGTTCGTTTTTGAGATATTCGTTGTTGTAAAGTTCGTTGTTGTGGTGTTTGTTGTTGAGATGTTCGTTGTTGAGTTGTTCGTTGTTGAGATGTTCGTTGTTGAGTTGTTCGTTGTTGAGATGTTCGTTGTTGTGGTGTTCAGTGATGTGGTGTTCGTTGTTGTAGTGTTCGTTGTTGAGTTGTTCGTTGTTGAGATGTTCGTTGTTGTGATGGTCGTTCTTGTGGTGTTAGTTGTTATAGTGTTCGTTGTTAAGATGTTCGTTGTTATGGTGTTCGTTGACGTGGTGTTCGTTGTTGTAGTGTTCGTTGTTGTATTGTTCGTTGTTGTAGTGTTCGTTGTTGTGGTGTTCGTTGTTGAGATGTTCTTTTTTGTAGTGTTCGTTGTTGTAGTGTTCATTGTTGTAGTGTTCGTTGTTTTAGTGTGCGTTGTTGTGGTGTGCGGTGTTGTGGTGTTCGTTTTGAGATGTTCGTTGTTGTAGTGTTCGTTGTTGTGGTGTTCGTTGTTGAGATGTTCGTTGTTGTAGTGTTCGTTTTGAGATGTTCGTTGTTGTAGTGTTCGTTGTTGTGGTGTTCGTTGTTGAGATGTTCGTTGTTGTAGTGTTCGTTGTTTTAGTGTTCGTTGTTGTAGTGTTCGTTGTTGTGGTGTTCGTTGTTGTTGTTTTGTTCGAGGTTGTGGTGTTCGTTGTTGTGATGTTCGTTGCTGTAGTGTTCGTTGTTGCAGTATTCGTTTTTGTGGTGTTCGTTGTTGTGGTGTTCATTGTTGTGGTGTTCGTTTTGTAGTGTTCGTTGTTGTGGTGTTCGTTGTTGATGTGTTCGTTGTTGTGATGTTCGTTCTTGAGATGTTCGTTATTGTGGTGTTCGTTGTTGTGGTGTTCGTTGTTGTAGTATTCGTTGTTGAAGTGTTCGTTGTTGTAGTGTTCGTTTTTTTAGTGTTCGTTTTTGTGGTGTTCGTTGTTGAAGTGTTCGTTGTTGTAGTGTTCGTCGTTGTAGTGTTCGTTGTTTTAGTGTTCGTTTTTGTGGTGTTCGTTGTTGTAGTGTTCGTTGTTGAGATGTTCATTGTTGTGGTGTTCGTTGTTGTGATGTTCGCTGTTGTGGTGTTCGTTGTTGTTGTGTTCGTTGTTGTAGTGTTCGTTGTTGTAGTGTTCGTTGTTGAAATATTCGTTGTTGTGTTCGTTGATGTGGTGTTCGTTGTTGAAGTGTTCGTTGTTTTGGTTTTTGTTGTTGTAGTGTTCGTTGTTGTAGTGTTCGTTGTTATGGTGTTGTTGTTATAGTGTTTGTTGTTGTTGTTGTGTTCGTTGTTGTGATGTTCATTGTTGTAATGTTCGTTGTTGTAGTGTTTGTTGTTGTAGTGTTCGTTGTTGTAGTGTATGTTGTTGTAGTGTTCGTTGTTGTAGTGTTCCTTGTTGTAATGTCCGTTGTTGTGGAGTTTATTCTTATAACCTTCGTTGTTGTAGTGTTCATTGTTCTAATGATCGTTGTTGTGGTGTTCGTTGTTGTAGTGTTCGTTGTTGTAGTGTTTGTTGTTGTACTGATCGTTATTGTGGTGTTTGTTGTTGTAATGTTAGTTGTTGTAGTGTTCATTGTTGTAAATTTCGTTGTTGTGGTGTTCGTTGCTGTAGTGTTTGTTGTTGTGGTGTTCGTTGTTGTGGTGTTCGTTGTTGAGATGTTCGTTGTTGTAGTGCTCGTTGTTGTAGTGTTCGTTGTTGTAGTGTTCGTTGTTGTGGTGTTCGTTGTTGTTGTTTTGTTCGAGGTTGTGGTGTTCGTTGTTGTGATGTTCGTTGCTGTAGTGTTCGTTGTTGCAGTATTCGTTTTTGTGGTGTTCGTTGTTGTGGTGTTCATTGTTGTGGTGTTCGTTTTGTAGTGTTCGTTGTTTTGGTGTTCGTTGTTGATGTGTTCGTTGTTGTGATGTTCGTTCTTGAGATGTTCGTTATTGTGGTGTTCGTTGTTGTGGTGTTCGTTGTTGTAGTATTCGTTGTTGAAGTGTTCGTTGTTGCAGTGTTCGTTTTTTTATTGTTCGTTTTTGTGGTGTTCGTTGTTGAAGTGTTCGTTGTTGTAGTGTTCGTCGTTGTAGTGTTCGTTGTTGTAGTGTTCGTTGTTGTTGTGTTCGGTGTTGTAGTGTTCGTTGTTGAGATGTTCATTGTTGTGGTGTTCGTTGTTGTGGTGTTCGTTGTTGTGGTGTTCGTTGTTGTTGTGTTCGTTGTTGTAGTGTTCGTTGTTGTAGTGTTTGTTGTTGAAATATTCGTTGTTGTGGTGTTCGTTGTTGTGGTGTTCGTTGTTGAAGTGTTCGTTGTTTTGGTTTTTGTTGTTGTAGTGTTCGTTGTTGTAGTGTTCGTTGTTATGGTGTTCGTTGTTATGGTATTCGTTGTTATGGTGTTCGTTGTTGTTTTTGTGTTCGTTGTTGTGATGTTCATTGTTGTAATGTTCGTTGTTGTAGTGTTTGTTGTTGTAGTGTTCGTTGTTGTAGTGTATGTTGTTGTAGTGTTCGTTGTTGTAGTGTTCATTGTTGTAATGTCCGTTGTTGTGGAGTTTATTCTTATAACCTTCGTGTTTCTAATGTTCTTTGTTGTGGTGTTCGTTGTTGTAGCGTTCGTTGTTGTAGTGTTTGTTGTTGTAGTGATCGTTATTGTGTTGTTCGTTGTTGTAATGTTAGTTCTTGTAGTGTTCATTGTTGTAAATTTCGTTGTTGTGGTGTTCGTTGCTGTAGTGTTTGTTGTTGTGGTGTTCGTTGTTGTGGTGTTCGTTGTTGTAGTGTTCGTTGTTGAAGTGTTCGTTGTTGTTTTCTTCGTTGTTGTTGTGTTCATTGTTGTAATGTTCGTGGTTGTAGTGTTAATTAGTGTAGTGTTCGTTGTTGTGGTGTTCATTGTTGTAATGGTCGTTTTTATGATGTTCGTTGTTGTAATGTTCGTTGTTGTGGTGTTCGTGGTTGTAAAGTTCGTTGTTGTGGAGTTCGTTGTTGTGGTGTTCTTTGTTGTAGTGTTCGTTGTTGTGGTGTTCGTTGTTGTAGTGTTCATTGTTGTACTGTTCGTTGATGAGATGTTCGTTGTTGAGACGTTCGTTGTTGAGATGTTCGTTGTTGAGATGTTCGTTGTGGTGGTGTTGGTTGTTGTGAGTTCGTTGTTGTGGTGTTCGTTGTTGTCGTGTTCGTTTTTGAGATATTCGTTGTTGTAAAGTTAGTTGTTGTGGTGTTTGTTGTTGAGATGTTCGTTGTTGAGTTGTTCGTTGTTGAGATGTTCGTTGTTGAGATGTTCGTTGTTGAGTTGTTCGTTGTTGAGATGTTCGTTGTTGTGGTGTTCAGTGATGTGGTGTTCGTTGTTGTAGTGTTCGTTGTTGAGTTGTTCGTTGTTGAGATGTTCGTTGTTGTGATGGTCGTTCTTGTGGTGTTAGTTGTTATAGTGTTCGTTGTTAAGATGTTCGTTGTTATGGTGTTCGTTGACGTGGTGTTCGTTGTTGTAGTGTTCGTTGTTGTATTGTTCGTTGTTGTAGTGTTCGTTGTTGTGGTGTTCGTTGTTGAGATGTTCTTTTTTGTAGTGTTCGTTGTTGTAGTGTTCATTGTTGTAGTGTTCGTTGTTTTAGTGTGCGTTGTTGTGGTGTGCGGTGTTGTGGTGTTCGTTTTGAGATGTTCGTTGTTGTAGTGTTCGTTGTTGTGGTGTTCGTTGTTGAGATGTTCGTTGTTGTAGTGTTCGTTTTGAGATGTTCGTTGTTGTAGTGTTCGTTGTTGTGGTGTTCGTTGTTGAGATGTTCGTTGTTGTAGTGTTCGTTGTTTTAGTGTTCGTTGTTGTAGTGTTCGTTGTTGTGGTGTTCGTTGTTGTTGTTTTGTTCGAGGTTGTGGTGTTCGTTGTTGTGATGTTCGTTGCTGTAGTGTTCGTTGTTGCAGTATTCGTTTTTGTGGTGTTCGTTGTTGTGGTGTTCATTGTTGTGGTGTTCGTTTTGTAGTGTTCGTTGTTGTGGTGTTCGTTGTTGATGTGTTCGTTGTTGTGATGTTCGTTCTTGAGATGTTCGTTATTGTGGTGTTCGTTGTTGTGGTGTTCGTTGTTGTAGTATTCGTTGTTGAAGTGTTCGTTGTTGTAGTGTTCGTTTTTTTAGTGTTCGTTTTTGTGGTGTTCGTTGTTGAAGTGTTCGTTGTTGTAGTGTTCGTCGTTGTAGTGTTCGTTGTTTTAGTGTTCGTTTTTGTGGTGTTCGTTGTTGTAGTGTTCGTTGTTGAGATGTTCATTGTTGTGGTGTTCGTTGTTGTGATGTTCGCTGTTGTGGTGTTCGTTGTTGTTGTGTTCGTTGTTGTAGTGTTCGTTGTTGTAGTGTTCGTTGTTGAAATATTCGTTGTTGTGGTGTTCGTTGATGTGGTGTTCGTTGTTGAAGTGTTCGTTGTTTTGGTTTTTGTTGTTGTAGTGTTCGTTGTTGTAGTGTTCGTTGTTATGGTGTTGTTGTTATAGTGTTTGTTGTTGTTGTTGTGTTCGTTGTTGTGATGTTCATTGTTGTAATGTTCGTTGTTGTAGTGTTTGTTGTTGTAGTGTTCGTTGTTGTAGTGTATGTTGTTGTAGTGTTCGTTGTTGTAGTGTTCCTTGTTGTAATGTCCGTTGTTGTGGAGTTTATTCTTATAACCTTCGTTGTTGTAGTGTTCGTTGTTCTAATGTTCGTTGTTGTGGTGTTCGTTGTTGTAGCGTTCGTTGTTGTAGTGTTTGTTGTTGTAGTGATCGTTATTGTGTTGTTCGTTGTTGTAATGTTAGTTGTTGTAGTGTTCATTGTTGTAAATTTCGTTGTTGTGGTGTTCGTTGCTGTAGTGTTTGTTGTTGTGGTGTTCGTTGTTGTGGTGTTCGTTGTTGTAGTGTTCGTTGTTGAAGTGTTCGTTGTTGTTTTCTTCGTTGTTGTTGTGTTCATTGTTGTAATGTTCGTGGTTGTAGTGTTAATTAGTGTAGTGTTCGTTGTTGTGGTGTTCGTTGTTGTTATGGTCGTTTTTTTGATGTTCGTTGTTGTAATGTTCGTTGTTGTGGTGTTCGTGGTTGTAAAGTTCGTTGTTGTGGAGTTCGTTGTTGTGGTGTTCTTTGTTGTAGTATTCGTTGTTGTGGTGTTCGTTGTTGTAGTGTTCATTGTTGTACTGTTCGTTGATGAGATGTTCGTTGTTGAGACGTTCGTTGTTGAGATGTTCGTTGTTGAGATGTACGTTGTTGTGGTGTTGGTTGTTGTGAGTTCGTTGTTGTGGTGTTCGTTGTTGTAATGGTCGTTTTTATGATGTTCGTTGTTGTAATGTTCGTTGTTGTGGTGTTCGTGGTTGTAAAGTTCGTTGTTGTGGAATTCGTTGTTGTGGTGTTCTTTGTTGTAGTGTTCGTTGTTGTGATGTTCGTTGTTGTAGTGTTCATTGTTGTACTGTTCGTTGATGAGATGTTCGTTGTTGAGACGTTCGTTGTTGAGATGTTCGTTGTTGAGATGTTCGTTGTTGTGGTGTTCGTTGTTGTGAGTTCGTTGTTGTGGTGTTCGTTGTTGTCGTGTTCGTTTTTGAGATGTTCGTTGTTGAGATGTTCGTTGTTGAGATGTTCGTTGTTGTAAAGTTCGTTGTTGTGGTATTTGTTGTTGAGATGTTCGTTGTTGAGATGTTCGTTGTTGAGATGTTCGTTGTTGAGATGTTCGTTGTTGTGGTGTTCATTGGGTTGATGTACGTTGTTGTGGTGTTCGTGGTTGTGATGTTCGTTGTTGTGGTGTTCGTTGTTGTAGTGTTCGTTGTTGAGATGTTCGTTGTTGAGATGTTCGTTGTTGAGATGTTCGTTGTTGTGGTGTTCGGTGATGTGGTGTTCGTTGTTGTAGTGTTTGTTGTTGTAGTGTTCGTTAGTGTAGTGTTCGTTGTTGTAGTGTTCGTTTTTGTAGTGTTCGTTGTTGTAGTGTTCGTTGTTGTAGTGTTCGTTGTTGAGATGTTCGTTGTTGTGGTGTTCGTTGTTGCAGTGTTCGTTGTTGAGATGTTCGTCGTTGTGGTGTTCGTTGTTGTAGTGTTCGTTGTTGTAGTGTACGTTGTTGTAGTGTTCGTTGTTTTAGTGCTCATTTTTGTGGTGTTAGTTGTTGAAGTGTTCGTTGTTGTAGTGTTCGTCGTTGTGGTGTTCGTTGTTGTAGTGTTCGTTGTTGAGATGGTCGTTGTTGAGATGTTCGTGGTTGAGATGTTCGTTGTTGTGGTGTTCGGTGATGTGGTGTTCGTTGTTGTAGTGTTTGTTGTTGTAGTGTTCGTTATTGTAGTGTTCGTTGTTGTAGTGTTCGTTTTTGTAGTGTTCGTTGTTGTAGTATTCGTTGTTGTTGTGTTCGTTGTTGAGATGTTCGTTGTTGTGGTGTTCGTTGTTGCAGTGTTCGTTGTTGAGATGTTCGTTGTTGTAGTGTTCGTTGTTGAGATGTTCGTTGTTGAGATGTTCGTTGTTGAGATGTTCGTTGTTGTGGTGTTCGGTGATGTTGTGTTCGTTGTTGTAGTGTTTGTTGTTGTAGTGTTCATTATTGTAGTGTTCGTTTTTGTAGTGTTCGTTTTTGTAGTGTTCGTTGTTGTAGTGTTCGTTGTTGTAGTGTTCGTTGTTGAGATGTTCGTTGTTGTGGTGTTCGTTGTTGCAGTGTTCGTTGTTGAGATGTTCGTTGTTGTGGTGTTCGTTGTTGAAGTGTTCGTTGTTTTGGTGTTTGTTGTTGTAGTGTTCGTTGTTGTAGTGTTCGTTGTTATGGTGTTTGTTGTTATAGTGTTCGTTGTTGTTGTTGTGTTCGTTGTTGTGATGTTCATTGTTTTAATGTTCGTTGTTGTAGTGTTTGTTGTTCTAGTGTTCGTTGTTGTAGTGTATGTTGTTGTAGTGTTCGTTGTTGTAGTGTTCCTTGTTGTAATGTCCGTTGTTGTGGAGTTTATTCTTATAACCATCGTTGTTGTAGTGTTCATTGTTCTAATGATCGTTGTTGTGGTGTTCGTTGTTGTAGTGTTCGTTGTTGTAGTGTTTGTTGTTGTACTGATCGTTATTGTGGTGTTCGTTGTTGTAATGTTAGTTGTTGTAGTGTTCATTGTTGTAAATTTCGTTGTTGTGGTGTTCGTTGCTGTAGTGTTTGCTGTTGTGGTGTTCGTTGTTTTGGTGTTCGTTGTTGTAGTGTTCGTTGTTGAAGTGTTCGTTGTTGTTTTCTTCGTTCTTGTAGTGTTCATTGTTGTAATATTCGTTGTTGTAGTGTTAATTAGTGTAGTGTTCGTTGTTGTGGTGTTCGTTGTTGTAATGGTCGTTTTTATGATGTTCGTTGTTGTAATGTTCGTTGTTGTGGTGTTCGTGATTGTAAAGTTCGTTGTTGTGGAGTTCGTTGTTGTGGTGCTCGTTGTTGTAGTGTTCATTGTTGTACTGTTCGTTGATGAGATGTTCGTTGTTGAGACGTTCGTTATTGTTGTGTTTGTTGTTGTGGTGTTCGTTGTTGTAGTGTTCGTTGTTGTAGTGTTCGTTGTTTTAGTGCTCATTTTTGTGGTGTTCGTTGTTGTGGTGTTCGTTATTGTAGTGTTCGTTGTTGTAGTGCTCGTTTTTGTAGTGTTCGTTGTTGTAGTGTTCGTTGTTGTAGTGTTCGTTGTTGAGATGTTCGTTGTTGTGGTGTTCGTTGTTGCAGTGTTCGTTGTTGAGATGTTCGTTGTTGTGGTGTTTATTGTTGTAGTGTTCGTTGTTGTAGTGTTCGTTGTTGTGGTGTTCGTTGTTGAGATGTTCGTTGTTGAGATGTTCGTTGTTGTGGTGTTCGTTGTTGTAGTGTTCTTTGTTATGGTGTTTGTTGTTATGGTGTTCGTTGTTGTTGTTTTGTTCGAGGTTGTGGTGTTCGTTGTTGTGATGTTCGTTGCTGTAGTGTTCGTTGTTGCAGTATTCGTTTTTGTGGTAGTCGTTGTTGTGGTGTTCATTGTTGTGGTGTTCGTTTTGTAGTGTTCGTTGTTGTGGTGTTCGTTGTTGATGTGTTCGTTGTTGTGATGTTCGTTCTTGAGAAGTTCGTTATTGTGGTGTTCGTTGTTGTGGTGTTCGTTGCTGTAGTATTCGTTGTTGAAGTGTTCGTTGTTGTAGTGTTCGTTGTTTTAGTGTTCGTTTTTGTGGTGTTCGTTGTTGAAGTGTTCGTTGTTGTAGTGTTCGTCGTTGTAGTGTTCGTCGTTGTAGTGTTCGTTGTTGAAGTGTTCGTTGTTGTAGTTTCCGTTGTTTTGTTCGTTGTTGTAGTGTTCGTTGTTGAGATGTTCATTGTTGTGGTGTTCGTTGTTGTGGTGTTCGTTGTTGTGGTGTTCGTTGTTGTTGTGTTCGTTGTTGTAATGTTCGTTGTTGTAGTGTTCGTTGTTGAAATGTTCGTTGTTTTGGTATTCGTTGTTGTGGTGTTCGTTGTTGTAGTGTTCGTTGTTATGGTGTTCGTTGTTATGGTGTTCGTTGTTGTTGTTGTGTTCGTTGTTGTTGTGTTCATTGTTGTAATGTTCGTTGTTGTAGTGTTTGTTGATGTAGTGTTCGTTGTTGTAGTGTATGTTGTTGTAGTGTTCGTTGTTGTAGTGTTCCTTGTTGTAATGTCCGTTGTTGTGGAGTTTATTCTTATAACCTTCGTTGTTGTAGTGTTCGTTGTTCTAATGTTCGTTGTTGTGGTGTTCGTTGTTGTAGCGTTCGTTGTTGTAGTGTTTGTTGTTGTAGTGATCGTTATTGTGTTGTTCGTTGTTGTAATGTAGTTGTTGTAGTGTTCATTGTTGTAAATTTCGTTGTTGTGGTGTTCGTTGCTGTAGTGTTTGTTGTTGTGGTGTTCGTTGTTGTGGTGTTCGTTGTTGTAGTGTTCGTTGTTGAAGTGTTCGTTGTTGTTTTCTTCGTTGTTGTTGTGTTCATTGTTGTAATGTTCTTTGTTGTAGTGTTAATTAGTTTAGTGTTCGTCGTTGTGGTGTTAGTTGTTGTAATGGTCGTTTTTATGATGTTCGTTGTTGAGATGTTCGTTGTTGTGGTGTTCGTTGTTGTAGTGTTCGTTGTTGTAGTGTACGTTGTTGTAGTGTTCTTTGTTTTAGTGTTCATTTTTGTGGTGTTCGTTGTTGAAGTGTTCGTTGTTGTAGTGTTCGTCGTTGTGGTGTTCGTTGTTGAAATGTTCGTTGTTTTGGTGTTTGTTGTTGTAGTGTTCGTTGTTGCAGTGTTCGTTGTTATGGTGTTCGTTGTTATAGTGTTCGTTGTTGTTGTTGTGTTCGTTGTTGAGGTGTTCATTGTTTTAATGTTCGTTGTTGTAGTGTTTGTTGTTGTAGTGTTCGTTGTTGTAGTGTATGTTGTTGTAGTGTTCGTTGTTGTAGTGTTCCTTGTTGTAATGTCCGTTGTTGTGGAGTTTATTCTTATAACCTTCGTTATTGTAGTGTTCGTTGTTCTAATGTTCGTTGTTGTGGTGTTCGTTGCTGTATCGTTCGTTGTTGTAGTGTTTGTTGTTGTAGTGATCGTTATTGTGGTGTTCGTTGTTGTAATGTTAGTTGTTGTAGTGTTCATTGTTGAAAATTTCGTTGTTGTGGTGTTCGTTGCTGTAGTGTTTGTTGTTGTGGTGTTCGTTGTTGAGGTGTTCGTTGTTGTAGTGTTCGTTGTTGAAGTGTTCGTTGTTGTTTTCTTCGTTGTGGTAGTGTTCATTGTTGTAATGTTCGTTGTTGTAGTGTTAATTAGTGTAGTGTTCGTTGTTGTGGTGTTCGTTGTTGTAATGGTCGTTTTTATGATGTTTGTTGTGTAATGTTCGTTGTTGTGGTGTTCGTGATTGTAAAATTCGTTGTTGAGGAGTTCGTTGTTGTGGTGTTCGTTGTTGTAGTGTTCGTTGTTGTGGTGCTCGTTGTTGTAGTGTTCATTGTTGTACTGTTCGTTGATGAGATGTTCGTTGTTGAGACGTTCGTTGTTGTGGTGTTCGTTGTTGTGGTGTTCGTTGTTGTAGTGTTCGTTGTTGTAGTGTTCGTTGTTTTAGTGCTCATTTTTGTGGTGTTCGTTGTTGTGGTGTTCGTTATTGTAGTGTTCGTTGTTGTAGTGTTCGTTTTTGTAGTGTTCGTTGTTGTAGTGTTCGTTGTTGTAGTGTTCGTTGTTTAGATGTTCGTTGTTGTGGTGTTCGTTGTTGTAGTGTTCGTTGTTGTAGTGTTCGTTGTTTTAGTGCTCATTTTTGTGGTGTTCATTGTTGAAGTGTTCGTTGTTGTAGTGTTCGTCGTTGTGGTGTTCGTTGTTGAGATGTTCGTTGTTGTAAAGTTCGTTGTTGTGGAGTTTGTTGTTGAGATGTTCGTTGTTGAGATGTTCGTTGTTGAGATGTTCGTTGTTGAGATGTTCGTTGTTGAGATGTTCGTTGTTGTGGTGTTCGTTTGGTTGATGTTCGTTGTTGTGGTGTTCATGGTTGTGATGTTCGTTGTTGTGGTGTTCGTTGTTGTAGTGTTCGTTGTTGAGATGTTCGTTGTTGAGATGTTCGTTGTTGAGATGTTCGTTATTGTGGTGTTCAGTGATGTGGTGTTCGTTGTTGTAGTGTTTGTTGTTGTAGTGTTCGTTATTGTAGTGTTCGTTGTTGTAGTGTTCGTTTTTGTAGTGTTCGTTGTAGTAGTGTTCGTTGTTGTAGTGTTCGTTGTTGAGATGTTCGTTGTTGTGGTGTTCGTTGTTGCAGTGTTCGTTGTTGAGATGTTCGTTGTTGTGGTGTTCGTTGTTGTAGTGTTCGTTGTTGTAGTGTACGTTGTGGTAGTGTTCGTTGTTTTAGTGCTCATTTTTGTGGTGTTCGTTGTTGTAGTGTTCGTCGTTGTGGTGTTCGTTGTTGTAGTGTACGTTGTTGAGATGGTCGTTGTTGAGATGTTCGTTGTTGAGATGTTCGTTGTTGTGGTGTTCGGTGATGTGGTGTTCGTTGTTGTAGTGTTTGTTGTTGTAGTGTTCGTTATTGTAATGTTCGTTTTTGTAGTGTTCGTTTTTGTAGTGTTCGTTGTTGTAGTGTTCATTGTTGTAGTGTTCGTTGTTGAGATGTTCGTTGTTGTGGTGTTCGTTGTTGAAGTGTTCGTTGTTTTGGTGTTTATTGTTGTAGTGTTCGTTTTTGCAGTGTTCGTTGTTATAGTGTTCGTTGTTGAGATGTTCGTTGTTGTGGTGTTCGTTGTTGCAGTGTTCGTTGTTGAGATGTTCGTTGTTGAAGTGTTCGTTGCTGAGATGTTCGTTGTTGAGTTGTTCGTTGTTGAGATGTTCGTTGTTGTGGTGTTCGGTGTGTTGTGGTGTTCGGTGATGTGGTGTTCGTTGTTGTAGTGTTTGTTGTTGTAGTGTTCGTTATTGTAGTGTTCGTTGTTGTAGTGTTCGTTTTTGTAGTGTTCGTTGTTGTAGTGTTCGTTGTTGTAGTGTTCGTTGTTGAGATGTTCGTTGTTGTGGTGTTCGTTGTTGCAGTGTTCGTTGTTGAGATGTTCGTTGTTGTGGTGTTCGTTGTTGAAGTGTTCGTTGTTTTGGTGTTTATTGTTGTAGTATTCGTTTTTGCAGTGTTCGTTGTTATGGTGTTCGTTGTTATAGTGTTCGTTGTTGTTGTTGTGTTCGTTGTTGTGGTGTTCATTGTTTTAATGTTCGTTGTTCTAGTGTTTGTTGTTGTAGTGTTCGTTGTTGTAGTGTATGTTGTTGTAGTGTTCGTTGTTGAAGTGTTCCTTGTTGTAATGTCCAGTGTTGTGGAGTTTATTCTTATAACCTTCGTTGTTGTAGTGTTCGTTGTTCTAATGTTCGTTGTTGTGGTGTTCGTTGGTGTAGCGTTCGTTGTTGTAGTGTTTGTTGTTGTAATGATCGTTATTGTGGTGTTCGTTGTTGTAACGCTAGTTGTTGTAGTGTTCATTGTTGTAAATTTCGTTGTTGTGGTGTTCGTTGCTGTAGTGTTTATTGTTGTGGTGTTCGTTGTTGTGGTGTTTGTTCTTGTGGTGTTCGTTGTTGTAGTGTTCGTTGTTGAAGTGTTCGTTGTTGTTTTCTTCGTTGTGGTAGTGTTCATTGTTGTAATGTTCATTGTTGTAGTGTTAATTAGTGTAGTGTTCGAGGTTGTGGTGTTCGTTGTTGTAATGGTCGTTTTTATGATGTTCGTTGTTGTAATGTTCGTTGTTGTGGTGTTCGTGATTGTAAAGTTCGTTGTTGTGGACTTCGTTGTTGTGGTGTTCGTTGTTGTAGTGTTCTTTGTTATGGTGTTTGTTGTTATGGTGTTCGTTGTTGTTGTTTTGTTCGAGGTTGTGGTGTTCGTTGTTGTGATGTTCGTTGCTGTAGTGTTCGTTGTTGCAGTATTCGTTTTTGTGGTAGTCGTTGTTGTGGTGTTCATTGTTGTGGTGTTCGTTTTGTAGTGTTCGTTGTTGTGGTGTTCGTTGTTGATGTGTTCGTTGTTGTGATGTTCGTTCTTGAGATGTTTGTTATTGTGGTGTTCGTTGTTGTGGTGTTCGTTGTTGTAGTATTCGTTGTTGAAGTGTGCGTTGTTGTAGTGTTCGTTGTTTTAGTGTTCGTTTTTGTGGTGTTCGTTGTTGAAGTGTTCGTTGTTGTAGTGTTCGTCGTTGTAGTGTTCGTCGTTGTAGTGTTCGTTGTTGAAGTGTTCGTTGTTGTAGTTTTCGTTCTTGTTGTGTTCGTTGTTGTAGTGTTCGTTGTTGAGATGTTCATTGTTGTGGTGTTCGTTGTTGTAGTGTTCGTTGTTGTGGTGTTCGTTGTTGTTGTGTTCGTTGTTGTAGTGTTCGTTGTTGTAGTGTTCGTTGTTGAAATGTTCGTTGTTGTGGTGTTCGTTGTTGTGGTGTTCGTTGTTGAAGTGTTCGTTGTTTTAGTGTTTGTTGTTGTAGTGTTCGTTGTTGTAGTGTTCGTTGTTATGGTGTTCGTTGTTATGGTGTTCGTTGTTGTTGTTGTGTTCGTTGTTGTTGTGTTCATTGTTGTAATGTTCGTTGTTGTAGTGTTTGTTGATGTAGTGTTCGTTGTTGTAGTGTATGTTGTTGTAGTGTTCGTTGTTGTAGTGTTCCTTGTTGTAATGTCCGTTGTTGTGGAGTTTATTCTTATAACCTTCGTTGTTGTAGTGTTCGTTGTTCTAATGTTCGTTGTTGTGGTGTTCGTTGTTGTAGCGTTCGTTGTTGTAGTGTTTGTTGTTGTAGTGATCGTTATTGTGTTGTTTGTTGATGTAATGTTAGTTGTTGTAGTGTTCATTGTTGTAAATTTCGTTGTTGTGGTGTTCGTTGCTGTAGTGTTTGTTGTTGTGGTGTTCGTTTCTTATAGACTGTGGGCTGGTTGGTGTTGTCGTCGTTGATCCTTCTCTACGGACAACCCAACCCACAACTCGGTAGAGTGCTTATACTAGGAGATCACCCTTGGCGCTTCTGGCTCTTGGAGAGGGGTTCAACGTCACACGTTTAGGGGATGCGGCTCCAACACTTAGCCTCGTTGTCACGTGCACACACCCACTTGAGCCGCTGTGACTCCCCACTCTCTCCTTATGAGATATGATCTCAATCCCCTATGACTTACTAGTATTACCTCTTACCCTGTCCACAGCAGTGATTCTTGGTTCTTTCTCTCTCCTTCTTTACTACCTCCTGGGAAGCCTCACTAGGACAAGGGCAAACACCAGCAAATTGTGACACATTTACTGGACAAAGCACATACACGATACATACACACATATAATAATAATGAATCCTATACTCTATAATATCACAATCAGGTTGCACTCCAATACCATCAGAACTCTATTATCAGCTTATCAAGTGGTATCCTATCTCCTGGTTCACCACCTGATACTATTAACCTCCTCAAGTTGACCAAGCCTACATACACTGTTGCACTATCAGCAAGATAATGTATATATAGAAAATCAGCATTTGAATGCAATAACATATACCAGTATAAATGTTCATTGATACACAACCATGATTAATCGATCACTGTCAGTCCTCGAGCACATACATCTGTAGGTAATCAAGCCTACGACTGCAACTCTAAACTTCAGTATAAAACACTCCTTGACATAAGAATGCAAACAGTCACTCACCTCTCACTGCGTCTTGCACGCTACTGACAACCAAACATTATCAACTCCCTACTAGTAATCCACCAGAACTTCCCCTTCCACCTCTGGAAGTTCACTACCCTATTTCTTTAGGTTCTTCCGGGCTTCACTACCAGGATCCTCTGCAGCTCCTCCAGGCTGCTATCATGAAGTTTCCTTGTGCAACTACGGTGCTTCACCCTTCTGTTAGGTTCTTCCACAGCTCTCTTGGCTGCTACACCACCTCTACAGAAGCACGTGACATTCCTCTTCACTGCTGCTTCTCCTCACAGCTCGAGGTCCTCTGCTCCACTACCTTGGAGTCTCATCAGCTACATCATCTGCTGTTTCGAAGTTCTCAGCAACTTCTTCCCCAAAGACAAACCTGCAACCCATCGACGTTCCAATAAAATGTTCCCCTTTAACACATAAACAAAAATAACCACACAATATGCTTGCCTCAAACCTCCATCTGTCCTCTACATACAGTGAGAGTGGACTCCCCCGTTTTGGGCGGGTCCATACTCCACCTCGCCTGGCGGCGGTCCTCACTCGCTGGGAGGGTCTTCCTCCATCCGGAGCCAGGCTCCCTCAGTCGTCCGCCAGCGCTGAGAGGGGGCGGACGTCGCTCCGTGTTCCTCCCTCTCCACTCTCTTATTTCAGGCTTTCTGCCTTATTAAAATATGTCTAACTTATAAATAAACATTGCTACTGTCGCTGGGCACACGACCAACTACAAGTGATCACTATGAACTGGCGTATATCGTGCTTACCACAGATTAACTGATCGAGGGCGCTTTTCCTCTGACGGCGTCTGGTCAGGGCGCTCCCACGGCCCACAATAATGCCTCCGGGCGGCTTACTATTCACTAATTATCGTCCACGACTTGAGACCACACGTCCCCAGCTCGATTCCACAGCTGGCACGTCTGCACACTTCTCTTCTCTTAGAGATATATCACTAGGGGTTCCCTTCTGACGGGAGCTCAACGGAGCGGCTTCCCCCTGCGATGTCTGGCACTCAAGTGAGGTCAAAGCCCTTCCAGAAGCGAGCCTCACGCCTCCAGCAAAATGTCCACATCTCCTAGCCCGTCATTTATCTATTTTCTTCTGCATTGCCCATAATCTCAAACTGTTACACATATCCAACCAACTATTTTACATGTGCGTTATCACCTCAATACTTGCTAGACCTTCTAGTTAGGTCAGGCTTGCTGAATAACTCTCAAGAAGGGAGACTCGTTTCTCCTGCAGGCTGAGATCATAACACTCCCCTCCCCTTATTTTTGAGAGTTATTCCAGTGGCAAAGCTCGGGATAATACATCCGCCACCACACTGTCTCGTTCTTCACCCCATATACTCTCTTAGGAGTCTACAATTAATTCGTTGCACCTTGCAACATCTGGCTCACAACTCGCCAGAAATATGATCTTCTCACAAACGATCTGACTTCTCTGGCACCTCTTGGCTAGGCTGTCCACCTTGGACGCCTGCAATCCATTGGTCCACTCTAATTACTGTCTCCACCCTCCGTTTCCTCGTCTTCTTCTCTTCACGTCCAGAGTCAGACATCTACTGTCTGTACCTCCTCTGTCGTCTTCATACTTCCATCTACTGCCATTATACTTCCGCCTCCTGTCATCATACTTCACTCCCTCGTCTTCACCGACGATTCTCCCTTTCGTCTCCTCATTTATCCAAGACATCGTCCTGTTTGACTTCCATCGAGTCCTCGGCTTTCTTCTATTCATCCATGCTTGTATCATCATCCTCTTCCCACACTTTTCACCTCTATACCACTCCATTTCTTCTCCTTCAACTCTTCTTCGTTCCCTAAAAGTTTCTTCGGGCACTGTATTACATCCAACAGCACTCGACCGTACATGTCGCTTTACCTCTCTTAGAGTGCTCGTAAGCATCTCTCCACACATACTGTCTCTTCTCCTCTCATTTTCTCGACTATCACTCTTCTTCATTATTTCTCCTCCACGTTGTCTGTGAAACATGCCAACTCTTGACATCTCAAACAACTTAACTCCACTATCCCTATGCCTCTGTGCTCGTGGACAACGTGACGCTCTACTCCCGTCCTCAGTATGTCCACATCTTTCCTCATTCCTACTCAGCACATTTGCATTCACCTTCCGACCCTTAATTTCAGCAGTCTGGGCTCTACTCAGGTCCGCTCTCTTCACATGATTCTTCTTCGGCTGGGTCATCCTCACTTTCGACCTCACCGAGACTTCATTCTCCTGGGCTGGACCTTCATCAAACAGCCACGCTATATCTACGTCGATATCTTCCACCGGCTGAATCGACACTGTCTCACCTTCTCCAGTGTCTTCCTCGTCGGACACCTCTGCCTTCCTCACTACCGAGACAGGGTACTCAATGGCTTGGCGGTCTCCTGACTCATCCCCTCGGATGTCAGTCAGGTTCACACTCTCAGGTGTCCCACACGTGCCGTGGCCTTCTGGGCACTCCTCTGGCACAGTCTCCACTATGACTCTTGGCAACACCTTTGTCCCGCACAAGTCATTCCCCAGGATCACTTGGACTCCTGGAACAGGTATGTCGGGGCACACTCCCAACATCACCTCCGCCGACACATATCCCGACCTTAGCTGGACAGTACATACGGGCATGTCACTCTCAGACAATAACCCATATACTCTCATCTTACTTCTGCCAGCTAACCGTCGATCATTCCCAATCAGGCTTCTCGTAATCAAGCTCTGATTAGCTCCGGTATCTCTTAAGATACCAACTTCTACCTCAGGTTGGCCTCCTACACTGATCCAACCTTTGCTCATGAACGGCCTATACCTCTCGTTCACTAAGTTCGCTCTCTGTGGTTTGTCTTGGAACACATTGATATATTTGCTTCGGGGGTCACACATGGCCAGGGTCACAACTCTCTTGCCCTGCCGACAATCTCGCATCACGTGACCCAATCCGTTACAATTGTAACATCTCATCTGGGAAAAGTCTCTTCTATATGTACCAGAGTAGCTCTGACTCTGCCCACTCGTATTGGACTTCCTCGGGCCAGACGTACTACTCGTACTCTGTGGAGCTTTACTGGACTCTTGATTTCCTGGATAACGATTAGTTTCTCGTTTTGCTCCTCCATCTTCACTTTCAGACGAAGTGCGCGACCTACTCTTCTGAGTTTTAGGGTACTTACTTTTATCTGCCCATTTATCAAAATTTTTCTCACCCCAGACTCTTCTGGGTCTCTCATAATTTCTTCCTCCCCAGACTCCATTGGGTCTGCCATTGCTGCGTCTCACCTCGCTTCTCACTCTGTTCTCCCTTAAGCTCTTGTACGCTTCAGTAATCATATCCGCCCTATCTGCGGCATCTTTCACCTCCATTATCCCTGCTTCTTGGATCTTGAACTTTGTTTCGGGATGCATCATCTCCAAGAACTTTTCCATGACCATCAGTTGCTTTAGGTCAGCGTAAGATCCAACTCCAGCAGCCTCAATCCACTTCTGGAATCGTCTTTCCAGATCCCTTGCTGTCTCAGCAAACGTACATGCTCCAACTTTGCTCATCTCTCTGAAGCGCTTTCTATAAGCTTCTGGGGTTAACTGAAACGAGCGCAATATGCTGCTCTTTACTGTGGCATAATCCTGGCACTCTTCCAGTGACAATTGGGTGTATGCCTCCCTGGCTGCACCGGTCAATCTTAACTGGACCAGCTGGGCCCATTCCTCCTGTGGCCACTCCTTGATGCTGGCTACTTTTTCAAAGTGCTCGAAAAAGCTCTCTGCCTCTTCGGGAACAAACAAGGGAATGTCCTTCTCCCTAACCCTAACATCTGGTGGGTGTGAAACCTGGGTGGTGCTCTCTGGCAACCCATGTTCAATCCTTTGTTCAGCCAAGGTTCTATTCGCTTCTATCTGCATTTGTTTTGTTCTCTCTTTTTCTTTTTCGACTTGGGCTTTTTCTTTCTCGACCTGGGCTTTTTCTTTTTCGACCTGGGCTTTTTCTTTTTCTTGTTCCAACTCCAGTTCTCTTACTCTGGTTTTCTCTTTTTCTATTTCCAGTCTGGTTTTCTCTTTTTCCTTCTCGGCTTCATTCTTCATCTGGAGTTCCAATTTCATCTTTTCCAGCTGGAACTGTCTCTCCTCACGCTGTTGTTGGATCTGGAGCTCTAACTGGAATCTCTCCAAGCTCCTATTTCGGCTATTCCTACTACTGCGGCTACTCTTGCTGCTTCTACTCGATCCCTGGGATCTCACTTCATCCTGCCCATCATCCTCCTTTCCACTTTCAGCTCCTTTCTGGGCTCCTTGTTCTGCCGCTTCATTTTTGGCTCTTAACTGCCTCAGGATCTCATCCTTCATCCCAGCTACTTTAGATGCTTTCAACCTGATGCCACATTTTTCTGCTATCTGTTTCAATTGATCCCTCGTGCAACCTTCCAAGTCCTCAGGCTTGCCTGACTCCACAAACGCTTGCACCTTATCCATCTTGTCTTGTGAGTCTTCCCAAGAGAGAGAGTATACACCTGCGTTCACACAGTTTATCTACTTCAGCAAGGGTGTACAAATCCACTCTTGGACAGGGTGTGGGTGTGTCAGTTCACTCTCCCGGACACAGGCCCCCAATTTCTTATAGACTGTGGGTTGGTTGGTGTTGTCGTCGTTGATCCTTCTCTACGGACAACCCAACCCACAACTCGGTAGAGTGCTTATACTAGGAGATCACCCTTGGCGCTTCTGGCTCTTGGAGAGGGGTTCAACGTCACACGTTTAGGGGATGCGGCTCCAACACTTAGCCTCGTTGTCACGTGCACACACCCACTTGAGCCGCTGTGACTCCCCACTCTCTCCTTATGAGATATGATCTCAATCCCCTATGACTTACTAGTATTACCTCTTACCCTGTCCACAGCAGTGATTCTTGGTTCTTTCTCTCTCCTTCTTTACTACCTCCTGGGAAGCCTCACTAGGACAAGGGCAAACACCAGCAAATTGTGACACATTTACTGGACAAAGCACATACACGATACATACACACATATAATAATAATGAATCCTATACTCTATAATATCACAATCAGGTTGCACTCCAATACCATCAGAACTCTATTATCAGCTTATCAAGTGGTATCCTATCTCCTGGTTCACCACCTGATACTATTAACCTCCTCAAGTTGACCAAGCCTACATACACTGTTGCACTATCAGCAAGATAATGTATATATAGAAAATCAGCATTTGAATGCAATAACATATACCAGTATAAATGTTCATTGATACACAACCATGATTAATCGATCACTGTCAGTCCTCGAGCACATACATCTGTAGGTAATCAAGCCTACGACTGCAACTCTAAACTTCAGTATAAAACACTCCTTGACATAAGAATGCAAACAGTCACTCACCTCTCACTGCGTCTTGCACGCTACTGACAACCAAACATTATCAACTCCCTACTAGTAATCCACCAGAACTTCCCCTTCCACCCCTGGAAGTTCACTACCCTATTTCTTTAGGTTCTTCCGGGCTTCACTACCAGGATCCTCTGCAGCTCCTCCAGGCTGCTATCATGAAGTTTCCTTGTGCAACTACGGTGCTTCACCCTTCTGTTAGGTTCTTCCACAGCTCTCTTGGCTGCTACACCACCTCTACAGAAGCACGTGACATTCCTCTTCACTGCTGCTTCTCCTCACAGCTCGAGGTCCTCTGCTCCACTACCTTGGAGTCTCATCAGCTACATCATCTGCTGGCTTCGAAGTTCTCAGCAACTTCTTCCCCAAAGACAAACCTGCAACCCATCGACGTTCCAATAAAATGTTCCCCTTTAACACATAAACAAAAATAACCACACAATATGCTTGCCTCAAACCTCCATCTGTCCTCTACATACAGTGAGAGTGGACTCCCCCGTTTTGGGCGGGTCCATACTCCACCTCGCCTGGCGGCGGTCCTCACTCGCTGGGAGGGTCTTCCTCCATCCAGAGCCAGGCTCCCTCAGTCGTCCGCCAGCGCTCAGAGGGGGCGGACGTCGCTCCGTGTTCCTCCCTCTCCACTCTCTTATTTCAGGCTTTCTGCCTTATTAAAATATGTCTAACTTATAAATAAACATTGCTACTGTCGCTGGGCACACGACCAACTACAAGTGATCACTATGAACTGGCGTATATCGTGCTTACCACAGATTAACTGATCGAGGGCGCTTTTCCTCTGACGGCGTCTGGTCAGGGCGCTCCCACGGCCCACAATAATGCCTCCGGGCGGCTTACTATTCACTAATTATCGTCCACGACTTGAGACCACACGTCCCCAGCTCGATTCCACAACTGGCACGTCTGCACACTTCTCTTCTCTTAGAGATATATCACTAGGGGTTCCCTTCTGACGGGAGCTCAACGGAGCGGCTTCCCCCTGCGATGTCTGGCACTCAAGTGAGGGTAAAGCCCTTCCAGAAGCGAGCCTCACGCCTCCAGCAAAATGTCCACATCTCCTAGCCCGTCATTTATCTATTTTCTTCTGCATTGCCCATAATCTCAAACTGTTACACATATCCAACCAACTATTTTACATGTGCGTTATCACCTCAATACTTCCTAGACCTTCTAGTTAGGTCAGGCTTGCTGAATAACTCTCAAGAAGGGAGACTCGTTTCTCCTGCAGGCTGAGATCATAACACGTTGTTGTGGTGTTCGTTGTTGTAGTGTTCGTTGTTGAAGTGTTCGTTGTTGTTTTCTTCGTTGTTGTTGTGTTCATTGTTGTAATGTTCTTTGTTGTAGTGTTAATTAGTTTAGTGTTCGTCGTTGTGGTGTTAGTTGTTGTAATGGTCGTTTTTATGATGTTCGTTGTTGTAATGTTCGATGTTGTGGAGTTCGTTGTTGTGGTGTTCTTTGTTGTAGTGTTCGTTGTTGTGGTTTTCGTTGTTGTAGTGTTCATTGTTGTACTGTTCGTTGATGAGATGTTCGTTGTTGAGACGTTCGTTGTTGAGATGTTCGTTGTTGAGATGTTCGTTGTTGTGAGTTCGTTGTTGTGGTGTTCGTTGTTGTCGTGTTCGTTTTTTAGATGTTCGTTGTTGAGATGTTCGTTGTTGAGATGTTCGTTGTTGTAAAGTTCGTTGTTGTGGTGTTTGTTGTTGAGATGTTCGTTGTTGAGATGTTCGTTGTTGAGATGTTCGTTGTTGAGATGTTCGTTGTCGTGGTGTTCGTTGGGTTGATGTTCGTTGTTGTGGTGTTCGTGGTTGAGATGTTCGTTGTCGTGGTGTTCGTTGGGTTGATGTTCGTTGTTGCAGTGTTCGTTGTTGAGATGTTCGTTGTTGTGGTGTTCGTTGTTGTAGTGTTCGTTGTTGTAGTGTTCATTGTTGTACTGTTCGTTGATGAGATGTTCGTTGTTGAGACGTTCGTTGTTGAGATGTTCGTTGTTGAGATGTTCGTTGTTGTGGTGTTCGTTGTTGTGAGTTCGTTGTTGTGGTGTTCGTTGTTGTCGTGTTCGTTTTTGAGATGTTCGTTGTTGAGATGTTCGTTGTTGAGATGTTCGTTGTTGTAAAGTTCGTTGTTGTGGTGTTTGTTGTTGAGATGTTCGTTGTTGAGATGTTCGTTGTTGAGATGTTCGTTGTTGAGATGTTCGTTGTTGTGGTGTTCATTGGGTTGATGTTCGTTTTTGTGGTGTTCGTGGTTGTGATGTTCGTTGTTGTGGTGTTCGTTGTTGTAGTGTTCGTTGTTGAGATGTTCGTTGTTGAGATGTTCGTTGTTGAGATGTTCGTTGTTGTGGTGTTCGGTGATGTGGTGTTCGTTGTTGTAGTGTTTGTTGTTGTAGTGTTCGTTAGTGTAGTGTTCGTTGTTGTAGTGTTCGTTTTTGTAGTGTTCGTTGTTGTAGTGTTCGTTGTTGTAGTGTTCGTTGTTGAGATGTTCGTTGTTGTGGTGTTCGTTGTTGCAGTGTTCGTTGTTGAGATGTTCGTCGTTGTGGTGTTCGTTGTTGTAGTGTTCGTTGTTGTAGTGTACGTTGTTGTAGTGTTCGTTGTTTTAGTGCTCATTTTTGTGGTGTTAGTTGTTGAAGTGTTCGTTGTTGTAGTGTTCGTCGTTGTGGTGTTCGTTGTTGTAGTGTTCGTTGTTGAGATGGTCGTTGTTGAGATGTTCGTTGTTGAGATGTTCGTTGTTGTGGTGTTCGGTGATGTGGTGTTCATTGTTGTAGTGTTTGTTGTTGTAGTGTTCGTTATTGTAGTGTTCGTTGTTGTAGTGTTCGTTTTTGTAGTGTTCGTTGTTGTAGTGTTCGTTGTTGTTGTGTTCGTTGTTGAGATGTTCGTTGTTGTGGTGTTCGTTGTTGCAGTGTTCGTTGTTGAGATGTTCGTTGTTGTAGTGTTCGTTGTTGAGATGTTCGTTGTTGAGATGTTCGTTGTTGAGATGTTCGTTGTTGTGGTGTTCGGTGATGTTGTGTTCGTTGTTGTAGTGTTTGTTGTTGTAGTGTTCATTATTGTAGTGTTCGTTGTTGTAGTGTTCGTTTTTGTAGTGTTCGTTGTTGTAGTGTTCGTTGTTGTAGTGTTCGTTGTTGAGATGTTCGTTGTTGTGGTGTTCGTTGTTGCAGTGTTCGTTGTTGAGATGTTCGTTGTTGAAGTGTTCGTTGTTTTGGTGTTTGTTGTTGTAGTGTTCGTTGTTGTAGTGTTCGTTGTTATGGTGTTTGTTGTTATAGTGTTCGTTGTTGTTGTTGTGTTCGTTGTTGTGATGTTCATTGTTTTAATGTTCGTTGTTGTAGTGTTTGTTGTTCTAGTGTTCGTTGTTGTAGTGTATGTTGTTGTAGTGTTTGTTGTTCTAGTGTTCGTTGTTGTAGTGTATGTTGTTGTGGTGTTCGTTGTTGTAGTGTTCGTTGTTGTAGTGTTTGTTGTTGTACTGATCGTTATTGTGGTGTTCGTTGTTGTAATGTTAGTTGTTGTAGTGTTCATTGTTGTAAATTTCGTTGTTGTGGTGTTCGTTGCTGTAGTGTTTGCTGTTGTGGTGTTCGTTGTTTTGGTGTTCGTTGTTGTAGTGTTCGTTGTTGAAGTGTTCGTTGTTGTTTTCTTCGTTGTTGTAGTGTTCATTGTTGTAATGTTCGTTGTTGTAGTGTTAATTAGTGTAGTGTTCGTTGTTGTGGTGTTCGTTGTTGTAATGGTCGTTTTTATGATGTTCGTTGTTGTAATGTTCGTTGTTGTGGTGTTCGTGATTGTAAAGTTCGTTGTTGTGGAGTTCGTTGTTGTGGTGCTCGTTGTTGTAGTGTTCATTGTTTTACTGTTCGTTGATGAGATGTTCGTTGTTGAGACGTTCGTTATTGTTGTGTTTGTTGTTGTGGTGTTCGTTGTTGTAGTGTTCGTTGTTGTAGTGTTCGTTGTTTTAGTGCTCATTTTTGTGGTGTTCGTTGTTGTGGTGTTCGTTATTGTAGTGTTCGTTGTTGTAGTGTTCGTTTTTGTAGTGTTTGTTGTTGTAGTGTTCGTTGTTGTAGTGTTCGTTTTTGTAGTGTTTGTTGTTGTAGTGTTCGTTGTTGTAGTGTTCGTTGTTGAGATGTTCGTTGTTGTGGTGTTCGTTGTTGCAGTGTTCGTTGTTGAGATGTTCGTTGTTGTGGTGTTTATTGTTGTAGTGTTCGTTGTTGTAGTGTTCGTTGTTGTGGTGTTCGTTGTTGAGATGTTCGTTGTTGTGGTGTTCGTTGTTGTAGTGTTCTTTGTTATGGTGTTTGTTGTTATGGTGTTCGTTGTTGTTGTTTTGTTCGAGGTTGTGGTGTTCGTTGTTGTGATGTTCGTTGCTGTAGTGTTCGTTGTTGCAGTATTCGTTTTTGTGGTAGTCGTTGTTGTGGTGTTCATTGTTGTGGTGTTCGTTTTGTAGTGTTCGTTGTTGTGGTGTTCGTTGTTGATGTGTTCGTTGTTGTGATGTTCGTTCTTGAGATGTTCGTTGTTGTGGTGTTCGTTGTTGTAGTATTCGTTGTTGAAGTGTTCGTTGTTGTAGTGTTCGTTGTTTTAGTGTTCGTTTTTGTGGTGTTCGTTGTTGTAGTGTTCGTTGTTGAGATGTTCATTGTTGTGGTGTTCGTTGTTGTGGTGTTCGTTGTTGTGGTGTTCGTTGTTGTTGTGTTCGTTGTTGTAGTGTTCGTTGTTGTAGTGTTCGTTGTTGAAATGTTCGTTGTTGTGGTGTTCGTTGTTGTGGTGTTCGTTGTTGAAGTGTTCGTTGTTTTAGTGTTTGTTGTTGTAGTGTTCGTTGTTGTAGTGTTCGTTGTTATGGTGTTCGTTGTTGTTGTTGTGTTCGTTGTTGTTGTGTTCATTGTTGTAATGCTCGTTGTTGTAGTGTTTGTTGATGTAGTGTTCGTTGTTGTAGTGTATGTTGTTGTAGTGATCGTTGTTGTAGTGTTCCTTGTTGTGATGTTCGTTGTTGTGGAGTTTATTCTTATAACCTTCGTTGTTGTAGTGTTCGTTGTTCTAATGTTCGTTGTTGTGGTGTTCGTTGTTGTAGCGTTCGTTGTTGTAGTGTTTGTTGTTGTAGTGATCGTTATTGTGTTGTTTGTTGATGTAATGTTAGTTGTTGTAGTGTTCATTGTTGTAAATTTCGTTGTTGTGGTGTTCGTTTTAGTAGTGTTTGTTGTTGTGGTGTTCGTTGTTGTGGTGTTCGTTGTTGTAGTGTTCGTTGTTGAAGTGTTCGTTGTTGTTTTCTTCGTTGTTGTTGTGTTCATTGTTGTAATGTTCTTTGTTGTAGTGTTAATTAGTTTAGTGTTCGTCGTTGTGGTGTTAGTTGTTGTAATGGTCGTTTTTATGATGTTCGTTGTTGTAATGTTCGATGTTGTGGAGTTCGTTGTTGTGGTGTTCTTTGTTGTAGTGTTCGTTGTTGTGGTTTTCGTTGTTGTAGTGTTCATTGTTGTACTGTTCGTTGATGAGATGTTCGTTGTTGAGACGTTCGTTGTTGAGATGTTCGTTGTTGAGATGTTCGTTGTTGTGAGTTCGTTGTTGTGGTGTTCGTTGTTGTCGTGTTCGTTTTAGAGATGTTCGTTGTTGAGATGTTCGTTGTTGTAAAGTTCGTTGTTGTGGTGTTTGTTGTTGAGATGTTCGTTGTTGAGATGTTCGTTGTTGAGATGTTCGTTGTTGAGATGTTCGTTGTCGTGGTGTTCGTTGGGTTGATGTTCGTTGTTGTGGTGTTCGTGGTTGAGATGTTCGTTGTCGTGGTGTTCGTTGGGTTGATGTTCGTTGTTGCAGTGTTCGTTGTTGAGATGTTCGTTGTTGTGGTGTTCGTTGTTGTAGTGTTCGTTGTTGTAGTGTACGTTGTTGTAGTGTTCGTTGTTTTAGTGCTCATTTTTGTGGTGTTCGTTGTTGAAGTGTTCGTTGTTGTAGTGTTCGTCGTTGTGGTGTTCGTTGTTGAAATGTTCGTTGTTTTGGTGTTTGTTGTAGTAGTGTTCGTTGTTGCAGTGTTCGTTGTTATGGTGTTCGTTGTTATAGTGTTCGTTGTTGTTGTTGTGTTCGTTGTTGTTGTTGTGTTCGTTGTTGTGGTGTTCATTGTTTTAATGTTCGTTGTTGTAGTGTTTGTTGTTGTAGTGTTCGTTGTTGTAGTGCATGTTGTTGTAGTGTTCGTTGTTGTAGTGTTCCTTGTTGTAATGTCCGTTGTTGTGGAGTTTATTCTTATAACCTTCGTTGTTGTAGTGTTCGTTGTTCTAATGTTCGTTGTTGTGGTGTTCGTTGCTGTAGCGTTCGTTGTTGTAGTGTTTGTTGTTGTAGTGATCGTTATTGTGGTGTTCGTTGTTGTAATGTTAGTTGTTGTAGTGTTCATTGTTGTAAATTTCGTTGTTGTGGTGTTCGTTGCTGTAGTGTTTGTTGTTGTGGTGTTTGTTGTTGTGGTGTTCGTTGTTGTGGTGTTCGTTGTTGTAGTGTTCGTTGTTGAAGTGTTCGTTGTTGTTTTCTTCGTTGTGGTAGTGTTCATTGTTGTAATGTTCGTTGTTGTAGTGTTAATTAGTGTAGTGTTCGTTGTTGTGGTGTTCGTTGTTGTAATGGTCGTTTTTATGATGTTCGTTGTGTAATGTTCGTTGTTGTGGTGTTCGTGATTGTAAAGTTCGTTGTTGTGGAGTTCGTTGTTGTGGTGTTCGTTGTTGTAGTGTTCGTTGTTGTGGTGCTCGTTGTTGTAGTGTTCATTGTTGTACTGTTCGTTGATGAGATGTTCGTTGTTGAGACGTTCGTTGTTGTGGTGTTCGTTGTTGTGGTGTTCGTTGTTGTAGTGTTCGTTGTTGTAGTGTTCGTTGTTTTAGTGCTCATTTTTGTGGTGTTCGTTGTTGTGGTGTTCGTTATTGTAGTGTTCGTTGTTGTAGTGTTCGTTTTTGTAGTGTTCGTTGTTGTAGTGTTCGTTGTTGTAGTGTTCGTTGTTTAGATGTTCGTTGTTGTGGTGTTCGTTGTTGTAGTGTTCGTTGTTGTAGTGTTCGTTATTTTAGTGCTCATTTTTGTGGTGTTCGTTGTTGAAGTGTTCGTTGTTGTAGTGTTCGTCGTTGTGGTGTTCGTTGTTGAGATGTTCGTTGTTGTAAAGTTCGTTGTTGTGGTGTTTGTTGTTGAGATGTTCGTTGTTGAGATGTTCGTTGTTGAGATGTTCGTTGTTGAGATGTTCGTTGTTGTGGTGTTCGTTTGGTTGATGTTCGTTGTTGTGGTGTTCATGGTTGTGATGTTCGTTGTTGTGGTGTTCGTTGTTGTAGTGTTCGTTGTTGAGATGTTCGTTGTTGAGATGTTCGTTGTTGAGATGTTCGTTATTGTGGTGTTCAGTGATGTGGTGTTCGTTGTTGTAGTGTTTGTTGTTGTAGTGTTCGTTATTGTAGTGTTCGTTGTTGTAGTGTTCGTTTTTGTAGTGTTGGTTGTAGTAGTGTTCGTTGTTGTAGTGTTCGTTGTTGAGATGTTCGTTGTTGTGGTGTTCGTTGTTGCAGTGTTCGTTGTTGATATGTTCGTTGTTGTGGTGTTCGTTGTTGTAGTGTTCGTTGTTGTAGTGTACGTTGTGGTAGTGTTCGTTGTTTTAGTGCTCATTTTTGTGGTGTTCGTTGTTGAAGTGTTCGTTGTTGTAGTGTTCGTCGTTGTGGTGTTCGTTGTTGTAGTGTACGTTGTTGAGATGGTCGTTGTTGAGATGTTCGTTGTTGAGATGTTCGTTGTTGTGGTGTTCGGTGATGTGGTGTTCGTTGTTGTAGTGTTTGTTGTTGTAGTGTTCGTTATTGTAATGTTCGTTTTTGTAGTGTTCGTTTTTGTAGTGTTCGTTGTTGTAGTGTTCGTTGTTGTAGTGTTCGTTGTTGAGATGTTCGTTGTTGTGGTGTTCGTTGTTGAAGTGTTCGTTGTTGTGGTGCTCGTTGTTGTAGTGTTCATTGTTGTACTGTTCGTTGATGAGATGTTCGTTGTTGAGACGTTCGTTGTTGTGGTGTTCGTTGTTGTGGTGTTCGTTGTTGTAGTGTTCGTTGTTGTAGTGTTCGTTGTTTTAGTGCTCATTTTTGTGGTGTTCGTTGTTGTGGTGTTCGTTATTGTAGTGTTCGTTGTTGTAGTGTTCGTTTTTGTAGTGTTCGTTGTTGTAGTGTTCGTTGTTGTAGTGTTCGTTGTTTAGATGTTCGTTGTTGTGGTGTTCGTTGTTGTAGTGTTCGTTGTTGTAGTGTTCGTTGTTTTAGTGCTCATTTTTGTGGTGTTCGTTGTTGAAGTGTTCGTTGTTGTAGTGTTCGTCGTTGTGGTGTTCGTTGTTGAGATGTTCGTTGTTGTAAAGTTCGTTGTTGTGGTGTTTGTTGTTGAGATGTTCGTTGTTGAGATGTTCGTTGTTGAGATGTTCGTTGTTGAGATGTTCGTTGTTGTGGTGTTCGTTTGGTTGATGTTCGTTGTTGTGGTGTTCATGGTTGTGATGTTCGTTGTTATGGTGTTCGTTGTTGTAGTGTTCGTTGTTGAGATGTTCGTTGTTGAGATGTTCGTTGTTGAGGTGTTCGTTATTGTGGTGTTCAGTGATGTGGTGTTCGTTGTTGTAGTGTTTGTTGTTGTAGTGTTCGTTATTGTAGTGTTCGTTGTTGTAGTGTTCGTTTTTGTAGTGTTCGTTGTAGTAGTGTTCGTTGTTGTAGTGTTCGTTGTTGAGATGTTCGTTGTTGTGGTGTTCGTTGTTGCAGTGTTCGTTGTTGAGATGTTCGTTGTTGTGGTGTTCGTTGTTGTAGTGTTCGTTGTTGTAGTGTACGTTGTGGTAGTGTTCGTTGTTTTAGTGCTCATTTTTGTGGTGTTCGTTGTTGAAGTGTTCGTTGTTGTAGTGTTCGTCGTTGTGGTGTTCGTTGTTGTAGTGTACGTTGTTGAGATGGTCGTTGTTGAGATGTTCGTTGTTGAGATGTTCGTTGTTGTGGTGTTCGGTGATGTGGTGTTCGTTGTTGTAGTGTTTGTTGTTGTAGTGTTCGTTATTGTAATGTTCGTTTTTGTAGTGTTCGTTGTTGTAGTGTTCGTTGTTTTAGTGCTCATTTTTGTGGTGTTCGTTGTTGAAGTGTTCGTTGTTGTAGTGTTCGTCGTTGTGGTGTTCGTTGTTGAGATGTTCGTTGTTGTAAAGTTCGTTGTTGTGGTGTTTGTTGTTGAGATGTTCGTTGTTGAGATGTTCGTTGTTGAGATGTTCGTTGTTGAGATGTTCGTTGTTGTGGTGTTCGTTTGGTTGATGTTCGTTGTTGTGGTGTTCATGGTTGTGATGTTCGTTGTTGTGGTGTTCGTTGTTGTAGTGTTCGTTGTTGAGATGTTCGTTGTTGAGATGTTCGTTGTTGAGATGTTCGTTATTGTGGTGTTCAGTGATGTGGTGTTCGTTGTTGTAGTGTTTGTTGTTGTAGTGTTCGTTATTGTAGTGTTCGTTGTTGTAGTGTTCGTTTTTGTAGTGTTCGTTGTAGTAGTGTTCGTTGTTGTAGTGTTCGTTGTTGAGATGTTCGTTGTTGTGGTGTTCGTTGTTGCAGTGTTCGTTGTTGAGATGTTCGTTGTTGTGGTGTTCGTTGTTGTAGTGTTCGTTGTTGTAGTGTACGTTGTGGTAGTGTTCGTTGTTTTAGTGCTCATTTTTGTGGTGTTCGTTGTTGAAGTGTTCGTTGTTGTAGTGTTCGTCGTTGTGGTGTTCGTTGTTGTAGTGTACGTTGTTGAGATGGTCGTTGTTGAGATGTTCGTTGTTGAGATGTTCGTTGTTGTGGTGTTCGGTGATGTGGTGTTCGTTGTTGTAGTGTTTGTTGTTGTAGTGTTCGTTATTGTAATGTTCGTTTTTGTAGTGTTCGTTTTTGTAGTGTTCGTTGTTGTAGTGTTCGTTGTTGTAGTGTTCGTTGTTGAGATGTTCGTTGTTGTGGTGTTCGTTGTTGAAGTGTTCGTTGTTGTGGTGCTCGTTGTTGTAGTGTTCATTGTTGTACTGTTCGTTGATGAGATGTTCGTTGTTGAGACGTTCGTTGTTGTGGTGTTCGTTGTTGTGGTGTTCGTTGTTGTAGTGTTCGTTGTTGTAGTGTTCGTTGTTTTAGTGCTCATTTTTGTGGTGTTCGTTGTTGTGGTGTTCGTTATTGTAGTGTTCGTTGTTGTAGTGTTCGTTTTTGTAGTGTTCGTTGTTGTAGTGTTCGTTGTTGTAGTGTTCGTTGTTTAGATGTTCGTTGTTGTGGTGTTCGTTGTTGTAGTGTTCGTTGTTGTAGTGTTCGTTGTTTTAGTGCTCATTTTTGTGGTGTTCGTTGTTGAAGTGTTCGTTGTTGTAGTGTTCGTCGTTGTGGTGTTCGTTGTTGAGATGTTCGTTGTTGTAAAGTTCGTTGTTGTGGTGTTTGTTGTTGAGATGTTCGTTGTTGAGATGTTGGTTTTGAGATGTTCGTTGTTGAGATGTTCGTTGTTGTGGTGTTCGTTTGGTTGATGTTCGTTGTTGTGGTGTTCATGGTTGTGATGTTCGTTGTTGTGGTGTTCGTTGTTGTAGTGTTCGTTGTTGAGATGTTCGTTGTTGAGATGTTCGTTGTTGAGATGTTCGTTATTGTGGTGTTCAGTGATGTGGTGTTCGTTGTTGTAGTGTTTGTTGTTGTAGTGTTCGTTATTGTAGTGTTCGTTGTTGTAGTGTTCGTTTTTGTAGTGTTCGTTGTAGTAGTGTTCGTTGTTGTAGTGTTCGTTGTTGAGATGTTCGTTGTTGTGGTGTTCGTTGTTGCAGTGTTCGTTGTTGAGATGTTCGTTGTTGTGGTGTTCGTTGTTGTAGTGTTCGTTGTTGTAGTGTACGTTGTGGTAGTGTTCGTTGTTTTAGTGCTCATTTTTGTTGTGTTCGTTGTTGAAGTGTTCGTTGTTGTAGTGTTCGTCGTTGTGGTGTTCGTTGTTGTAGTGTACGTTGTTGAGATGGTCGTTGTTGAGATGTTCGTTGTTGAGATGTTCGTTGTTGTGGTGTTCGGTGATGTGGTGTTCGTTGTTGTAGTGTTTGTTGTTGTAGTGTTCGTTATTGTAATGTTCGTTTTTGTAGTGTTCGTTTTTGTAGTGTTCGTTGTTGTAGTGTTCGTTGTTGTAGTGTTCGTTGTTGAGATGTTCGTTGTTGTGGTGTTCGTTGTTGAAGTGTTCGTTGTTTTGGTGTTTATTGTTGTAGTGTTCGTTTTTGCAGTGTTCGTTGTTATAGTGTTCGTTGTTGAGATGTTCGTTGTTGTGGTGTTCGTTGTTGCAGTGTTCGTTGTTGAGATGTTCGTTGTTGTAGTGTTCGTTGCTGAGATGTTCGTTGTTGAGTTGTTCGTTGTTGAGATGTTCGTTGTTGTGGTGTTCGGTGATGTGGTGTTCGTTGTTGTAGTGTTTGTTGTTGTAGTGTTCGTTATTGTAGTGTTCGTTGTTGTAGTGTTCGTTTTTGTAGTGTTCGTTGTTGTAGTGTTCGTTGTTGTAGTGTTCGTTGTTGAGATGTTCGTTGTTGTGGTGTTCGTTGTTGCAGTGTTCGTTGTTGAGATGTTCGTTGGTGTAGCGTTCGTTGTTGTAGTGTTTGTTGTTGTAATGATCGTTATTGTGGTGTTCGTTGTTGTAACGTTAGTTGTTGTAGTGTTCATGTTGTAAATTTCGTTGTTGTGGTGTTCGTTGCTGTAGTGTTTATTGTTGTGGTGTTCGTTGTTGTGGTGTTCGTTCTTGTGGTGTTCGTTGTTGTAGTGTTCGTTGTTGAAGTGTTCGTTGTTGTTTTCTTCGTTGTGGTAGTGTTCATTGTTGTAATGTTCATTGTTGTAGTGTTAATTAGTGTAGTGTTCGAGGTTGTGGTGTTCGTTGTTGTAATGGTCGTTTTTATGATGTTCGTTGTTGTAATGTTCGTTGTTGTGGTGTTCGTGATTGTAAAGTTCGTTGTTGTGGAGTTCGTTGTTGTGGTGTTCGTTGTTGTAGTGTTCTTTGTTATGGTGTTTGTTGTTATGGTGTTCGTTGTTGTTGTTTTGTTCGAGGTTGTGGTGTTCGTTGTTGTGATGTTCGTTGCTGTAGTGTTCGTTGTTGCAGTATTCGTTTTTGTGGTAGTCGTTGTTGTGGTGTTCATTGTTGTGGTGTTGGTTTTGTAGTGTTCGTTGTTGTGGTGTTCGTTGTTGATGTGTTCGTTGTTGTGATGTTCGTTCTTGAGATGTTCGTTATTGTGGTGTTCGTTGTTGTGGTGTTCGTTGTTGTAGTATTCGTTGTTGAAGTGTTCGTTGTTGTAGTGTTCGTTGTTTTAGTGTTCGTTTTTGTGGTGTTCGTTGTTGAAGTGTTCGTTGTTGTAGTGTTCGTCGTTGTAGTGTTCGTCGTTGTAGTGTTCGTTGTTGAAGTGTTCGTTGTTGTAGTTTTCGTTGTTGTTGTGTTCGTTGTTGTAGTGTTCGTTGTTGAGATGTTCATTGTTGTGGTGTTCGTTGTTGTGGTGTTCGTTGTTGTGGTGTTCGTTGTTGTTGTGTTCGTTGTTGTAGTGTTCGTTGTTGTAGTGTTCGTTGTTGAAATGTTCGTTGTTGTGGTGTTCGTTGTTGTGGTGTTCGTAGTTGAAGTGTTCGTTGTTTTAGTGTTTGTTGTTGTAGTGTTCGTTGTTGTAGTGTTCGTTGTTATGGTGTTCGTTGTTATGGTGTTCGTTGTTGTTGTTGTGTTCGTTGTTGTAGTGTTTGTTGATGTAGTGTTCGTTGTTGTAGTGTATGTTGTTGTAGTGTTCGTTGTTGTAGTGTTCCTTGTTGTGATGTTCGTTGTTGTGGAGTTTATTCTTATAACCTTCGTTGTTGTAGTGTTCGTTGTTCTAATGTTCGTTGTTGTGGTGTTCGTTGTTGTAGCGTTCGTTGTTGTAGTGTTTGTTGTTGTAATGATCGTTATTGTGGTGTTTGTTGATGTAATGTTAGTTGTTGTAGTGTTCATTGTTGTAAATTTCGTTGTTGTGGTGTTCGTTGCTGTAGTGTTTGTTGTTGTGGTGTTCGTTGTTGTGGTGTTCGTTGTTGTAGTGTTCGTTGTTGAAGTGTTCGTTGTTGTTTTCTTCGTTGTTGTTGTGTTCATTGTTGTAATGTTCTTTGTTGTAGTGTTAATTAGTTTAGTGTTCGTCGTTGTGGTGTTAGTTGTTGTAATGGTCGTTTTTATGATGTTCGTTGTTGTAATGTTCGATGTTGTGGAGTTCGTTGTTGTGGTGTTCTTTGTTGTAGTGTTCGTTGTTGAGATGGTCGTTGTTGAGATGTTCGTTGTTGAGATGTTCGTTGTTGTGGTATTCGGTGATGTGGTGTTCGTTGTTGTAGTGTTTGTTGTTGTAGTGTTCGTTATTGTAATGTTCGTTTTTGTAGTGTTCGTTGTTGTAGTGTTCGTTGTTTTAGTGCTCATTTTTGTGGTGTTCGTTGTTGAAGTGTTCGTTGTTGTAGTGTTCGTCGTTGTGGTGTTCGTTGTTGAGATGTTCGTTGTTGTAAAGTTCGTTGTTGTGGTGTTTGTTGTTGAGATGTTCGTTGTTGAGATGTTCGTTGTTGAGATGTTCGTTGTTGAGATGTTCGTTGTTGTGGTGTTCGTTTGGTTGATGTTCGTTGTTGTGGTGTTCATGGTTGTGATGTTCGTTGTTGTGGTGTTCGTTGTTGTAGTGTTCGTTGTTGAGATGTTCGTTGTTGAGATGTTCGTTGTTGAGATGTTCGTTATTGTGGTGTTCAGTGATGTGGTGTTCGTTGTTGTAGTGTTTGTTGTTGTAGTGTTCGTTATTGTAGTGTTCGTTGTTGTAGTGTTCGTTTTTGTAGTGTTCGTTGTAGTAGTGTTCGTTGTTGTAGTGTTCGTTGTTGAGATGTTCGTTGTTGTGGTGTTCGTTGTTGCAGTGTTCGTTGTTGAGATGTTCGTTGTTGTGGTGTTCGTTGTTGTAGTGTTCGTTGTTGTAGTGTACGTTGTGGTAGTGTTCGTTGTTTTAGTGCTCATTTTTGTGGTGTTCGTTGTTGAAGTGTTCGTTGTTGTAGTGTTCGTCGTTGTGGTGTTCGTTGTTGTAGTGTACGTTGTTGAGATGGTCGTTGTTGAGATGTTCGTTGTTGAGATGTTCGTTGTTGTGGTGTTCGGTGATGTGGTGTTCGTTGTTGTAGTGTTTGTTGTTGTAGTGTTCGTTATTGTAATGTTCGTTTTTGTAGTGTTCGTTTTTGTAGTGTTCGTTGTTGTAGTGTTCGTTGTTGTAGTGTTCGTTGTTGAGATGTTCGTTGTTGTGGTGTTCGTTGTTGAAGTGTTCGTTGTTGTGGTGCTCGTTGTTGTAGTGTTCATTGTTGTACTGTTCGTTGATGAGATGTTCGTTGTTGAGACGTTCGTTGTTGTGGTGTTCGTTGTTGTGGTGTTCGTTGTTGTAGTGTTCGTTGTTGTAGTGTTCGTTGTTTTAGTGCTCATTTTTGTGGTGTTCGTTGTTGTGGTGTTCGTTATTGTAGTGTTCGTTGTTGTAGTGTTCGTTTTTGTAGTGTTCGTTGTTGTAGTGTTCGTTGTTGTAGTGTTCGTTGTTTAGATGTTCGTTGTTGTGGTGTTCGTTGTTGTAGTGTTCGTTGTTGTAGTGTTCGTTGTTTTAGTGCTCATTTTTGTGGTGTTCGTTGTTGAAGTGTTCGTTGTTGTAGTGTTCGTCGTTGTGGTGTTCGTTGTTGAGATGTTCGTTGTTGTAAAGTTCGTTGTTGTGGTGTTTGTTGTTGAGATGTTCGTTGTTGAGATGTTCGTTGTTGAGATGTTCGTTGTTGAGATGTTCGTTGTTGTGGTGTTCGTTTGGTTGATGTTCGTTGTTGTGGTGTTCATGGTTGTGATGTTCGTTGTTGTGGTGTTCGTTGTTGTAGTGTTCGTTGTTGAGATGTTTGTTGTTGAGATGTTCGTTGTTGAGATGTTCGTTGTTGAGATGTTCGTTATTGTGGTGTTCAGTGATGTGGTGTTCGTTGTTGTAGTGTTCGTTATTGTAGTGTTCGTTGTTGTAGTGTTCATTTTTTGTAGTGTTCGTTGTAGTAGTGTTCGTTGTTGTAGTGTTCGTTGTTGAGATGTTCGTTGTTGTGGTGTTCGTTGTTGCAGTGTTCGTTGTTGAGATGTTCGTTGTTGTGGTGTTCGTTGTTGTAGTGTTCGTTGTTGTAGTGTACGTTGTGGTAGTGTTCGTTGTTTTAGTGCTCATTTTTGTTGTGTTCGTTGTTGAAGTGTTCGTTGTTGTAGTGTTCGTCGTTGTGGTGTTCGTTGTTGTAGTGTACGTTGTTGAGATGGTCGTTGTTGAGATGTTCGTTGTTGAGATGTTCGTTGTTGTGGTGTTCGGTGATGTGGTGTTCGTTGTTGTAGTGTTTGTTGTTGTAGTGTTCGTTATTGTAATGTTCGTTTTTGTAGTGTTCGTTTTTGTAGTGTTCGTTGTTGTAGTGTTCGTTGTTGTAGTGTTCGTTGTTGAGATGTTCGTTGTTGTGGTGTTCGTTGTTGAAGTGTTCGTTGTTTTGGTGTTTATTGTTGTAGTGTTCGTTTTTGCAGTGTTCGTTGTTATAGTGTTCGTTGTTGAGATGTTCGTTGTTGTGGTGTTCGTTGTTGCAGTGTTCGTTGTTGAGATGTTCGTTGTTGTAGTGTTCGTTGCTGAGATGTTCGTTGTTGAGTTGTTCGTTGTTGAGATGTTCGTTGTTGTGGTGTTCGGTGATGTGGTGTTCGTTGTTGTAGTGTTTGTTGTTGTAGTGTTCGTTATTGTAGTGTTCGTTGTTGTAGTGTTCGTTTTTGTAGTGTTCGTTGTTGTAGTGTTCGTTGTTGTAGTGTTCGTTGTTGAGATGTTCGTTGTTGTGGTGTTCGTTGTTGCAGTGTTCGTTGTTGAGATGTTCGTTGTTGTGGTGTTCGTTGTTGAAGTGTTCGTTGTTTTGGTGTTTATTGTTGTAGTGTTCGTTTTTGCAGTGTTCGTTGTTATGGTGTTCGTTGTTATAGTGTTCGTTGTTGTTGTTGTGTTCGTTGTTGTGGTGTTCATTGTTTTAATGTTCGTTGTTCTAGTGTTTGTTGTTGTAGTGTTCGTTGTTGTAGTGTATGTTGTTGTAGTGTTCGTTGTTGAAGTGTTCCTTGTTGTAATGTCCAGTGTTGTGGAGTTTATTCTTATAACCTTCGTTGTTGTAGTGTTCGTTGTTCTAATGTTCGTTGTTGTGGTGTTCGTTGGTGTAGCGTTCGTTGTTGTAGTGTTTGTTGTTGTAATGATCGTTATTGTGGTGTTCGTTGTTGTAACGTTAGTTGTTGTAGTGTTCATTGTTGTAAATTTCGTTGTTGTGGTGTTCGTTGCTGTAGTGTTTATTGTTGTGGTGTTCGTTGTTGTGGTCTTCGTTGTTGTGGTGTTCGTTGTTGTAGTGTTCGTTGTTGAAGTGTTCGTTGTTGTTTTCTTCGTTGTTGTAGTGTTCATTGTTGTAATGTTCATTGTTGTAGTGTTAATTAGTGTAGTGTTCGAGGTTGTGGTGTTCGTTGTTGTAATGGTCGTTTTTATGATGTTCGTTGTTGTAATGTTCGTTGTTGTGGTGTTCGTGATGGTAAAGTTCGTTGTTGTGGAGTTCGTTGTTGTGGTGTTCGTTGTTGTAGTGTTCGTTGTTGTGGTGCTCGTTGTTGTAGTGTTCATTGTTGTACTGTTCGTTGGTGAGATGTTCGTTGTTGAGACGTTCGTTGTTGTGGTGTTCGTTGTTGTGGTGTTCGATGTTGTAGTGTTCGTTGTTGTGGTGTTCGTTGTTGTGGTGTTCGTTGTTGTAGTGTTCGTTGTTGTAGTGTTCGTTGTTTTAGTGCTCATTTTTGTGGTGTTCGGTGTTGTGGTGTTCGTTATTGTAGTGTTCTTTGTTGTAGTGTTCGTTTTTGTAGTGTTCGTTGTTGTAGTGTTCGTTGTTGAGATGTTCGTTGTTGTGGTGTTCGTTGTTGCAGTGTTCGTTGTTGAGATGTTCGTTGTTGTAGTGTTCGTTGTTGTAGTTTTCGTTGTTTTAGTGCTCATTTTTGTGGTGTTCGTTGTTGTGGTGTTCGTTATTGTAGTGTTCTTTGTTGTAGTGTTCGTTTTTGTAGTGTTCGTTATTGTAGTGTTCGTTGTTGTAGTGTTCGTTGTTGAGATGTTCGTTGTTGTGGTGTTCGTTGTTGCAGTGTTCGTTGTTGAGATGTTCGTTGTTGTGGGGTTCGTTGTTGTAGTGTTCGTTGTTGTAGTGTTCGTTGTTGTAGTGTTCGTTGTTTTAGTGCTCATTTTTGTGGTGTTCGTTGTTGAAGTGTTCGTTGTTGTAGTGTTCGTCGTTGTGGTGTTCGTTGTTGTAGTGTTCGTTGTTGAGATGTTCGTTGTTGAGATGTTCGTTGTTGAGATGTTCGTTGTTGTGATGTTCGGTGATGTGGTGTTCGTTGTTGTAGTGTTTGTTGTTGTAGTGTTCGTTATTGTAGTGTTCGATGTTGTAGTGTTCGTTTTTGTAGTGTTCGTTGTTGTAGTGTTCGTTGTTGTAGTGTTCGTTGTTGAGATGTTCGTTGTTGTGGTGTTCGTCGTTGTGGTGTTCGTTGTTGAGATGTTCGTTGTTGTAAACTTCGTTGTTGTGGTGTTTGTTGTTGAGATGTTCGTTGTTGAGATGTTCGTTGTTGAGATGTTCGTTGTTGTGGTGTTCGTTTGGTTGATGTTCGTTGTTGTGGTGTTCGTGGTTGTGATGTTCGTTGTTGTGGTGTTCGTTGTTGTAGTGTTCGTTGTTGAGATGTTCGTTGTTGAGATGTTCGTTGTTCAGATGTTCGTTGTTGTGGTGTTCAGTGATGTGGTGTTTGTTGTTGTAGTGTTTGTTGTTGTAGTGTTCGTTATTGTAGTGTTCGTTGTTGTAGTGTTCGTTTTTGTAGTGTTCGTTGTTGTAGTGTTCGTTGTTGTAGTGTTCGTTGTTGAGATGTTCGTTGTTGTGGTGTTCGTTGTTGCAGTGTTCGTTGTTGAGATGTTCGTTGTTGTGGTGTTCGTTGTTCAACCCGTTCTCACACAAGACAGCACATATATGACTTAATGCTTAAAGTCAATATGTTGAATATGAATTAGTAAATATGTGATATATTCCCAGTTACTTTTTTTTTACCAAGGCCCAAACTCTTCCTCACGTACCAATTTACGTCTCACAGTACCCGTCCGTCAACATAGATAGCAGAATATTCGTGTTTGGTTCAATTATAATGAAAATTGTAGTTTTCAGGTCCCACATGGGTTGTGAAATTTACCTACTATTGTCCATGCTCTTAGAATATTACAGATCAGCTACTTCCTATTGAAGGCTCGTAGTTTTGTTTTGAGAAATATTAGTTGTTCTTAGTAAATTATAATAAGCACTATAAATTATTACATAGAATAACAGTGCTTCACCAATCAATATTATATACCATAGTTTGTGCTTTACAAATATTTAAAGGATGTTTTGTAGGAACGTTAACAGAAAACGATGTTACATATGAATGTCTATGGGGTAAACTACTACAAACAGGACGGTATTGTGTCTACTATACCAACTATAGCTAGGATGGGTATATTGTCACCTACCGCCTGTTAGGTTGGAAAGGGGTCCAATACCACCCACATTATGGGTATGAGGGTCACATCCACCCACAGGATGAGTATGGGGATCACATCCACCCAAAGGAAGGGTATTGGGTCCAATACCACCCACAGGATGAGTATGGCGTCCACTACAACCCACAGGATGGGTATGGGGCTCCAACCACCCATAGAATGGGTATGGCGCTCCAACCACAAATAAAATGGGTATTGGGTCCAATAACACCTACTGGATGTGTATAGCGTCCATTGCCGCGCGTCGAGCTCGAAAACCGCAGCATTCATCTCAGAACCATGCCTATTTCACACAGATTCCTTAATAAACGTAAGAGTTTTATGTCACAAGGAAGATAGAAATATAAGCTTCATTCTAAATACCTTACCATGGGCATATTTAAATTTAAAGCGAAGATACGTGTACTTTTATAATAGCCGAGCTTTAACCCCGGACAGATTGATCGACCGAGCAACTCTCTCTCAGAACAATGTTAGTTCACGTGAATTCGTTAATAAACATATATGTTTTATATGTCTCAAGAAAGGCAGACATATAAGCTTCACTTTAAACACTTTACCATAGACATATTTAAAGTTCTAATGAAGATACATGTATTTTAAAAATTACGGAGCTCCCACCCCGTACAGACTGAACGACAGAGCAACTCTCTCTCAGATAAATGTTTATTTCACGTAAATTCGTTAATAAACACAAATGTTTTATATGTCTTAAGCAAGATAGAAATAAGAGCTTCATTTTAAATACATTACAATAGACATATTTATAGCTCAAGTGAAGATACATATGTTTTTATAGTAGCGCTCAGTAGCTTGTCGGGCATGGAGTGCAGACGCCTACGCACTTGCCGATATATTGTATAATTAACAAAGATACGCTAATAAAGCCTAAAATCTTATATGCCTCCAGAAAGACCGAGATATGAACATTATTATGATTGCACCAAATGAAATATATCATGTTCGAGAACAAAGATATATCAATTTTAAATTAAGTTTCGACTCTTGCTCGGGCGAGAGAGATGAGGCGACTCTCGCCCCATCTATTGGAGATTCTGTCCACTAAAGACTCAAAGCTACTCAAACCCTCCTAGCATTATTTAAGTAATGAAGTAATATGGTATATTTACTATAATGTGGGTGCTGAATGCAGAACATGAGAAAACATATATTTACTCCAAACTAATATAATTTCATTATGAAATAAGTAAATAAGTAGCATCAAAGGAAGTCGACGGTCAAAGCATCAATGTTGTGGAGCGACTTATCCAAGATATATCGTTGTTTGGAAAGTGTTTGTTGGCATATCCAGTTGTCGGACTTTTCTGCACAAATTATCACAAATTTAAATTATAATGTTAACAAGTAGAATACGTATTTTTAATAAAATCTAACATAACTAGCCAGAAAACATTTAACATTTATTAAAAAATATATGTTTGGAAGTTAAATCGACTTCATAGGACAATAGTTTTGTTATATATGCTCGTTATTCGTTGACATGCATTCGCTACTTAAACTACCATGTACTGTACTTATGTAAAATCTCCCATGTCTCTTCGCTCATCTCACCGAACCCTACAGGCTCTGTGATATATTGTTTAATTAATTGAAATTCACAAATAAAGCTTATAATTGTATATGTTATCAAAAAGGCAGAGCTTATTTTAGTTCATTTATTATGCACCCCATACCCATCCTATGAGCGATAGTGGAGTGTTACAGAGGCACATAATGGGCTCAGGGACTAAGCCCCCACAATTCATATAGCCAAGCAAGTTATAATCTTGATAAGCTAGTTACAAAAGTCAATGTACATT